>NC_053496.1:12304220-12604220 GCF_905171775.1 Rana temporaria
CACTCTCCCCAAAGCACAGATATCTAGGGTGTAGAGGGGTTAGAGTGCTAGGGGGATATCTGGGGTGTAGAGGGGGTCAGAGTGCTGGGGGGACATCTGGGGTGTAGAGGTGTCAGAGTGCTGGGGGGACATCTGGGGTGTAGAGGTGTCAGAGTGCTGGGGGGACATCTGGGGTGTAGAGGTGTCAGAGTGCTGGGGGGATATCTGGGGTGTAGAGGGGTCAGAGTGCTGGGAGGATATCTGGGGTGTAGAGGGGGTCAGGGTGTGGGGGGGGGATATCTGGGGTGTAGAGGGGTCAGAGTACTGGGGGGATATCTGGGGTGTAGAGGGGTCAGAGTGCTGGGGGGGATATCTGGAGTGTAGAGGGGTCAGAGTGCTGGGGGGATATCTGGGGTGTAGAGGGGTCAAAATGCTGGGGGGATATCTGGAGTGTAGAGGGGTCAGAGTGCTGGGGAGATATCTGGGGTGTAGAGGGGTCAGAGTGCTGGGGGGATATCTGGGGTGTAGAGGGGTCAGAGTGCTGGGGGGGTATCTGGGGTGTAGAGGGGTCAGAGTGCTGGGGGGATATCTGGAGTGTAGAGGGGTCAGAGTGGTGGGGAGATATCTGGGATGTAGAGGGGTCAGAGTGCTGGGGGGATATCTGGGGTGTAGAGGGGTCAGAGTTCTGGGGAGATATCTGGGGTGTAGAGGGGTCAGAGTGCTGGGGGGATATCTGGAGTGTAGAGGGGTCAGAGTGCTGGGGGGATATCTGGGGTGTAGAGGGGTCAGAGTTCTGGGGGGATATCTGGGGTGTAGAGGGGTCAGAGTGCTGGGGGAGATATCTGGGGTGTAGAGGGGTCAGAGTTCTGGGGAGATATCTGGGGTGTAGAGGGGTCAGAGTGCTGGGGGGGATATCTGGGGTGTAGAGGGGTCAGAGTGCTGGGGGGATATCTGGAGTGTAGAGGGGTCAGAGTGCTGGGGGGCATCAATCTAGCAGCTTTGTCACTTTATGTATGTAGTATCTACTGTACAGAATAATTGTTCATGTAGTTAATGCGGATCTCCACAAAAAGGGTAAGCCCTGTTTGTCTGCCTCCTATCTACTTGATGTCTGTTTACCTGCACTGTCTCCATTGCGGTCGGCCTAGTATATGTAAATGAGTAGTTACGCCGATTCACGAACGTACGCTTGCCCGACGCAGTAAAGATACGCCGTTTACGTAAGGCATTTTCAGGCCTAAAGTTATTCCATCAAATAGCTGGAATGGTGATGTTAAAGTGGAGTTCCACCCATAAATATAACATTACATCAGTAGTTTTAAAAAAATGTCATTAGTCCTTTAAGAAAAAAACATTTTTTTTAGATGCCTTCAAAGTGTTGTTGCTAGGCAGAATAGTTAATCTTCCCTCTTCCTGCACCTAGGTGCTTAATGCTTCCTAATCTACACCGCACAGACTCCTGGGAATGTAGTGGGTGTAACTTTCCAGTCTCGAAGAATCATGTGACTTGGACAGTACAGGTGCTGAAACCTGATCTGAAACCTATTACATTGCTTGTGCAGCACTGAGCATGTGCGAGATCTGCAAGGCTGAAATCCAGGAAGTCATACACTCTGGCTTCATGATGCCCACACTTAAGATGGCCCCAGTCAATTTCTATTTTATAAAGTGTCTAAATGCTGTAACAACCTAACAAAACGGACCTTAGTTTACAGACTAACTTTACTAGAATACATTAAGCTTGTGTATTACAGGGGTATTTATATTTAAAAAGTGAAATTGTGGCCGGAACTCCGCTTTAAGTATGGCCATCGTTCCCACGTCGAAATTTGAAAATTTTACGTCGTTTGCGTAAGTCGTCCGTGAATAGGGCTGGACGTAATTTACGTCCACGTTGAAACCAATAGGACCGTGCGGCGTACTTTGCCGCAATGCACACTGGGATATGTACACGGACGGCGCATGCGCCGTTCGTAAAATACGTCAATCACGTCAGGTCACCCCCCATTGACATAAAACACGCCCCCTCAGCCGAATTTGAATTAGGCGCGCTTACGCCGGCCTGACGGTTCTCACGATGGTCTGCTGATACTGTAATTTCTCCTTTTCTTATTTTAATAGATGTGTGCGCATCACATTTTCTAGTAAAACAGAACTGATGTTTTCTCTTTCTGTTGTGTTATGTAATATTTAAAGTAGTATTACTTGAATTAGCAACAATTCTCACATGCACTGGGTGTGTCATTGCAGCATGGTTGGCACCTCGGCATAATGTCATTAGGTTCAGAAAAGTTTCCAGGTGACAAAGATCTTCTGACACTCCCTCCAGGTCTCACTTTGGGGCGAGTAATGAACTAAACATGCCTGGGTTCAAGGCTGGTTTGGCGAACATGAGTAAAGTTCCGGCGGTGAATCTGAATCCAATTGACATAAATGGCCAAATGTTTAAAAAACTTTTTTGACTATTTTCTAGGTTAATAGGCAAGGGATTGTCAAACAACTGGCATCCAAGGTATCCATCATGTTATGGGGGATTTTCCAATCTGCCTCCATGCAGGGGAGAGTTGGGAGCAAGCTGGACTGATAATTGGTATCAGTGGCCCATTAAACACAGCTACTGTGCCCATCAATTACCGCCACTGTGCCATCAAACACAGCCACTGTACCCATCAAACGCAGCCACTGTGCCCATAAATTGCCGCCACTGTGCCATCAAACGCAGCTACTGTACCCATCAATTGCTGCCAGGTTGCCCATCAATTGCCGCTACTGTGCCCATCAATTGCTGCCAGTGTGCCCATCAATTGCCACTACTGTGCCCATCAATTGCTGCCAGTGTGCCCATCAATTGCCACTACTGTGCCCATCAATTGCTGCCAGTGTGCTCATCAATTGCTGCCATTGTGCCCATCAACTGCTGCCAGTGTGCCCATCAATTGCTGCTACTGTGCCCATCAAATGCAGGCAGTGTGCATCCCCCGCCCGCCCAGGAATTACCTTGTCTCGTGGGGCATCGGGTCACGGTGGTGGTGTCCTCCGCGCTCCTTTATGTCTTCTCTCGTCCTCCCTTTACGTCTTGTGCTATAATTGGACACCTGATAGGCGTCCAATCACAGTGCCTGTTGTTTTAGCCAATCAGGTGACAGGTAACAGACCCGAGCACCTGATTGACTGAGAGTCAGTGTTAAGAAGTTGAATATTCATTTGTTTTCCTAACACAAAGCTGAGTGAACTGTGAGCGCACAATATGGCGCCTGCTGTTCACCTTTTTGGATGCCTATTAGAGCCTATAGGTTTAATCAGGTGCTTCCAAGAAATATCCTGCCGCTGTAATTAAGGTGCCTGGTGCCCGAAAAGGATTCGGGCACCTGAATAGGGGGTGGCAGCAGCGACCATAGATAGATTCATGCAATGCTTGAATCTATCTATGGTGATAGAGAGGTGGCACCGCCAATGATTGGTATCTTAAAATAGATTTCTCTAGAATTAATTCAAGGTCTGCTCTGGTTGATGGTCTCGCAGCCCCAACAGCTGATTCTACGTCCATGACAAATAAATATTGAAGTGGATTGTCAACCAGGTAGGTGCCGTTATTCAGTCACATTGCAAGGTGGGTGCAAATAGGAATTTCCTGGTAAAATGGGCTGAAATTTATGCTACACCACAGACTGTAATTGGCCCCTTTGGATTGGGAGGGACAAAAGGAATTAGGAGAAAGCACCATAATTAAGAGGAACTGTTAGACCTGGATACTCAAAAGAAACGTAATCTTTGAAAATCTTTAGAAATAGGTTGTGTTACCACCACTTTGGAGAAGTTATTGAGTGCTTCAATGCTTGTGTAGCAAGGTCTCTGGCCTTGTCCAGTCTAATGAGAACTTTCCCGACCAAAGATAGCCGACATCCTTCTGTGGTGCAAGGTGGACAAAGTCATTAGGCGCCAGACACTCCTTGGCTGTAAAAGAGGTTTTATTGCTCTTAACAGTCGTTTTTATATTTTTTGGGGAAAGAGGGTTAGGGCCAGGACACTCTGGCAGACTCCGAGACTTCAATAGGAGGACAGCCGTACAGGGAAAGGCCCCAGCAAGGCACCACATCTGCACATGCTGTCTCCTATGCCAACAGTCTTTAACAGTTCCTTCAGCTTCACTACAACTGCTTCTTGTAGTTCTTCAATACTGAGCTCTCGGTCTCTCACTAGACCCACTGATTAACTGACTCTGAATCCCTTGAGCCCATCCATTTTCTGCGGCGGTATCTCCCTCAAGTGTCACCCACACTTCCCTGCTGGGTCCCTAGCTTGGCACTTCGGATACCTTCAAGCTTCACCCCTTCTGATCGGTTCGATCCCTAGCTTGACACACAAGGCTGCTCCACAAGTGTCGCCTCCGCTGGTTGGGTTCCTGACTTGATCACCATCTGAAGTTTCCAGATTCTCCACCGTGCCCGTTCAGTGAGAATGCTGCTCCGGTATTTGCTTTAGTTACTCACTGTGGTCCAGTGTAAAGGCGATTGGTCCCTTTGTGGCGCCAGCTTCCCTTCTACCTCCGACCACTGATAGGTTCTCCGGCCGGCAGAACTGTCACTTCTGGTTGGACTGCAATCCCAACCCTGCGCTGCTCTCTTACTTCTGCATAGGGCCTCACAAAGCCTATCAGCCAGATTCCCCCGGGATAGGCCCTATCCCCGCCTAGCAGCCCGGGGCACATGACACACATCTACCCAGACAGCCATCATCACCTGACTTCACCCTAATATATGGGCTCTCCCAGCAGGCCAAGGGATTCAGGAAGACCCCTGCTCATTGGCTGAGATACCCCATATACCCATAACCTGATCTTGAGTTGTCCTTCTTATTTCTAATACCACCAAGTGCCCGGCCACCTAGTGGTAGAAGAGAAAAGTACAACCTGGCCAAGCTTAGGAAGAAATCAATGAATCTCTAAGGCCCCGTACACACAAGGGGATCTCCGCTGGAAATGGTCCGCCGGACCGTTTCCAGCGGAGATTCCTCCTCCGGATTTTGATCCGATGGCTTGTACACACCATCGGATCAAAATCCGCGCGGAAAACATCCGCGGTGACCTGTCGCGCCGTCGCCACGACGATTACGCGGCGACGTGCGCGACGCTGGAAGGTAAGTACTTCCACGCATGCGTCGAATCATTACGACGCATGCGAGGGAGGGGAGCGGACGGATTGATCCGGTGAGTCTGTACAGACCACCGGATCAATCCGCTGGACAGGATTCAAGCGGATAGATTTCTTAGCATGCTAAGAAATTTTTATCCGCTTGAAATCCGTCGGCTGGATTTTTATCCGCCGATAAATGTCCGCTAGGCCGTACACACGACCGGATCTATCTGCTGGAACTGATCAGCGGATCAATCCCAGCGGATAGATCCGGTCGTGTGTACGAGGCCTAACAATTGGCCAGGGTAACTACTCCTGGAAAGTAAATTTGTGAGGAGAATCCCTGACTAAACCCCAGGGTGCTACACTTAAAACTAGAATGTGTGTGTTTCCTAGTTGAGGTAAACTTTAACTTATTTAACCAAACCCAAGTGGACAGTCTTGATGTAAGGGTTTGCATGCTTGGTGTCTGTTCTTTCCGTAGAAAAGGTAACGTGAGTGCTGAAGTTTACACTCATAGGCTCTTCCTGAGTTATTTGGAGCCAAGGGGTACCAGGATTCTGTGTAGAGGAAACCAGAAGAAGTCAGCCTATGGACTGCGAAGACTTATCCCGGGGGTGGGAATTCAATTGACCGTGTTAACCAGAAGACAATGGTCTGATGGACCGTTTTCATCGGTCAAAACTGATCGTGTGTGGGCCCCATAGGTTATTTAACCATCGGTTAAAAAAAAGCCAACTTGCTTTAAATTTAACCAATGGATTCCTAACCGATGGGGAAAAAAACGATCGTTAGTAATTAAAAATCCACGCTCAGAATCAAGTCGACGCATGCTTGGAAGCATTGAACTTCGTTTTTTTCAGCACGTCGTTGTGTTTTACGTCACAGCGTTCTGACACGATCGTTTTTTTTAACCAATGGTGTGTGGGCGAGACGGACCATCAGTCAGCTTCATCGGTTAACCGATGAAAAAGGTTCATCAGTCCGTTCTCATCGGATGGACTGATCGTGTGTACGAGGCTTTAGGCAGCTTGAAACTAGGCAGAACTCTGACCACCGAGGTGGTTTCCCATCCGAGACACAAGGCAGAGTTGACCTTACCCATGGTTACAGACTGAACCTTCACTGTAGATATGGTTTTCTGTAAGCCTAAAGAGCAGGATATGAAATGTACCACTGTGATTTAGTTTTATAATAAAGAGCATTGGTTACTGTAACACATTCACTCATATATACAGAATATGCAAAAAAGGGAGATTGCACGGGATGAATTGTAAATGAAAAAGTACCTACGCACGAAACTAGATGACTAGTTATTCTGAAATGATGAGGACTCATCAAACATGTTCATAACATCTCAGAACCGATACCAGAAGTTCTCAGGTCTGTACAGGGAGCAGATAGACAAATAACACTGAGAATCAGGTGTCGCTGACTGAAGATCTCACTCTGATTGAGGTTGAAAGTACAGAAAATTCCCTGATAGGGGACTTTACCGGTACCACATGAAGACACATAAAGTTAAAATAGAATGAATTTTATTTACAAAAATATATATATATATATATATATATAAAAGGTTAGTAATTGGGGGGGGGGGGGTCATATGTTGCCCATAATACAATTGTTTCTTACAAACAACAAAGAATTTATAAAGCTGTGTACATATATCTTTTTAACAAGCACAATAATAGGTCAACGCATTTTGTAAAAGAATAGGGAAGACTGTAATATTTCTACATCTGGTTAACTGGATAAGTAAGTCTCAGTGGCGGCTGCTGGAGTTATATAAATCCTGTATAATAAATAAAGAATAAAAAAGCCAAGTCAGTACTAAAGCGGGGTATGCCTGTATTTATACAATAAACTAACAAAACAGAAATACAATACAAACAACATTCAAGCCTCAGAGCCGGTTCACACAGCCGCGGCACGACTTTGGGGGCGACTCTGCAAGTTGTCCTGAAGACGACTTCAGAGGTGACCTGCAAAACGACTTCTGTATAGAAGTCAATGCAGGTCACCCAAAGCCGCCCCCCAAAGTCGTACAGGAAACTTTTTCTAAGTCGGAGCGACTTGCGTCGCTCCTATTAGAACGGTTCCATTGCATTGCATTGCCCCATTGTGAACTGGCTCTTATACATAGTTTCACCCTAAATATTATTACAAACAGTGGCGGCCTGTCCATAGGGGGCGCCCGGGCGCTGCCCTCCCAAAGCTAGTCAACAAAAACAAAAAACAAGTTCCTTAAAAAAAAAAAGTCTTTTAACCGATTTCCTAGCGCCGCACGCACATTTACGTCGACACAATGGCACTCCTGGGCAGAAGGACATATATATACATCCCCTTTAAGGAAGCGCCATTGTGCACGCACGCACCGCGCGCGCCGCAAGCTCCTTGAACCCGACCGCAGGTCCCGAAGACTCGATCATTGTGGGAATACCCGCGATCATCTCCCGGAGAGATAGAGCGGGGAGATGCTAAAGTAAACAAGCATCTCCCGCTCTGCCTTGTGACAATGACACTGATCTCCGCTCAGTGCAATCAGAGTGGGGATCAGTGTGATGTCACACACAGCCCATCCCCCCTACAGTAAGAAACACTCACTAGGGCACACTTAACCTACAGTGCCACCTAGTGGTTAACCCCTTCACTGCCAGTGTAATTTTCACAGTAATCAGTGCATTTTTATAGCACTGATCGCTGTAAAAATGACAGTGGTGCCAAAAATGTGGCAAAAGTGTCCGATGTGTCCGCCATAATGTCGCAGTCATGATTAAAAATCGCGATCTCTGCCAATACTAGTAAAAAAAAAATATTAATAAAAATGCCATAAAGCTATCCCCTATTTTGTAGATGCTATAACTTTTGCGCAAACCAATCAATAAACGCTTATTGCGATTTTTTTTCCAAAAATATGTAGAAGAATACGTATCGGCCTAAACTGAAAAAATAAATAAAAAATGTATATATTTTTTGGGGATTTTTATTATAGCATAAAGTAAAAGATATTGCATTTTTATCAAAATGGTCGCTCTATTTTTGTTTATAGCGCAAAAAAAAAACCACAGAGATGATCAAATACCACCAAAAGAACGCTATTTGTGGGGAAAAAAGGATGTTAATTTTGTCGCACGACTCCGCAATTGTCAGTTAAGTTGTCACAGTGCCGAATCGCAAAAATTGGCGCGGTCATTTAACAACAAAATGGTCTGGGGCTCAAGTGGTTAAGTGCACTGTGTACAGGCGCCGGACACAGTGCACTCTGGGTAGTGTGACATCTATGCAATCACGTGATTCATTTGGCTGCTTTAGGGAGTCCTTGTGGCGCGAAGCAATGCACAGCAAAACTCCCATATTGCAGTCATTGTCCTTGTTGTCAGGTTTTCTATTGGCACTGCAGTAGGACATGGGCGGTGCTTTCCTCAGAGCCGCTGCGTCACTTCCGGATTCTCTGTGCCAGTGTGAAACTGGAAGCGATGCTACAGCTCCATGGATGGAACGCTAGGCCCGAGCGGCGCCTTCTTGCAGAATCGGCCAGATTGGTAGGTTCAGAGTGAACCAAAATGTAATATATTGTCTTTTACTTACAATGGTTGCTATGTTTTCCACATGTGGCCAGTGAGGTTTATTTAGGTTTTTGGGTGGATATTTACTAATAGTGAACACAGAGGCAGTGATAAACTGGTACACATGACAATTCTGCGAGGCTGAGCTGTATATACCCTGATCTGTAAGGCTGAGATGTATACTCTGTCCTGTGATGCTGAGCTATATACTCTGTCCCATGATGCTGAGCTGTATACTCTGCCCTATGATGCTGGGGCTGTATACTCTGTCCCGTGATGCTGAGCTGTATACTCTGTCCTATGATGCTGGGGCTGTATACTCTGTCCCGTGATGCTGAGCTTTATACTCTGTCCCATGATGCTGGGGCTGTATACTCTGTCCCGTGATGCGGAGCTGTATACTTTGTCCCGTGATGCTGGGGCTGTATACTCTGTCCTGCGATGCTGGAGCTGTATACGCTGTCCTATGATGCTGGAGCTGTATACGCTGTCCTATGATGCTGGAGCTGTATACTCTGTCAGCATCATAGGACAGAGTATACAGCTCAGCATCACGGGACAGAGTATACAGCTCAGCATCATAGGACAGAGTATACAGCTCAGCATCATAGGACAGAGTATACAGCTCTGTAACAATAGACAGAGTATACAGCTCCGTAACAATAGAAATGAATGTAGTTCAGCTTACCAGATGTTGAGACCCAATAAAGTTTACACTTATCAGGTCATACAGGCTTATGGGATATCAAGGATCCACGTGTCATCCGATGAAGGAGAACCCATTTACTGCATGGAGAGATCCTTGCTTCTGTCTTGTTGTTGGAGCCAATTGAATGGTACTGATAGAGGTTCTCACCAATTCTCAGATTATGACAGGGATTGTTATTGTTACCAGGGAAAAAAATATAGCACACATAGCGTGATACTGTATATAAAATGATGATTTATTAAAAATGGAAAAATTTAAACTCACATGTGATAGGAGTAAAAAAGCGCTTAGCATATAACTGGCAGAGAGGTCAGTGTCATCTCCCGACGCGTTTCGTTCAATAGAACATCGTCCTGGGGCACTGTATACTCTGTCCTGCGATGCTGGAGCTGTATACTCTGTCCTATGATGCTGGAGCTGTATACTCTGTCCTGTGATGCTGAGCTGTATTCTCTGTCCTATGATGCTGGAGCTGTATACTCTGTCCTGTGATGCTGAGCTGTATACTCTGTCCTGTGATGTTGAGCTGTATACTCTGTCCCGTGATGCTGAGCTATATACTCTGTCCCATGATGCTGAGCTATATACTCTGTCCCGTGATGCTGGGGCTGTATACTCTGTCCTGCGATGCTGGGGCTGTATACTCTGTCCTGCGATGCTGGGGCTGTATACTCTGTCCTGTGATGCTGAACTGTGTACTCTGTCCTGTGATGCTGAGCTGTATACTCTGTCCTATGATGCTGATCTGTATACTCTGTCCTATGATGCTGAGCTGTATACTCTGTCCCGTGATGCTGAGCTGTATACTCTGTCCCGTGATGCTGAGCTGTATACTCTGTCCTATGATGCTGAACTGTATACTCTGTCCTATGATGCTGAGCTGTATACTCTGTCCTATGATGCTGAGCTGTATACTCTGTCCTATGATGCTGAGCTGTATACTCTGTCCCATGATGCTGAGCTGTATACTCTGTCCCGTGATGCTGAGCTGTATACTCTGTCCTATGATGCTGAACTGTATACTCTGTCCTATGATGCTGAGCTGTATACTCTGTCCCGTGATGCTGAGCTGTATACTCTGTCCTGTGATGCTGAGCTGTATACTCTGTCCTATAATGCTGGGGCTGTATACTCTGTCCTATGATGCTGAGCTGTATACTCTGTCCCGTGATGCTGAACTGTATACTCTGTCCTGTGATGCTGAGCGGCATACTCTGTCCTGTGATGCTGAGCTGTATACTCTGTCCTGTGATGCTGAGCTGTATACTCTGTCCTGTGATGCTGAGCTGTATACTCTGTACTATAAAGCTGGGGCTGTATACTCTGTCCTCTAATCCTGAGCTGTATACTCTGTCCCGTGATGCTGAACTGTATACTCTGTCCTGTGATGCTGAGCGGTATACTCTGTCCTGTGATGCTGAGCTGTATACTCTGTCCTGTGATGCTGAGCTGTATACTCTGTCCTGTGATGCTGAGCTGTGTACTCCTGACACTAAGGTTGGAAGCTAGTGGAATACAGGAGACGGAGAGGGGGGATTGTATAAGTCCCACCACTTATACAATCCCCCCTCTCCGTCACCTGTATTCCACTAGCTTCCAACCATAGTGTCAGGAATACACAGCTCAGCATCACAGTGGGAGGGCTCAAAAAGGAAGGACGGGGTCTGGCACCCCCCCATGCTAAAACTTTACCAGCCGTGATTACAAACACATTTAAAATATATATAAAAAGGTGTATCTCCTAGAATCTTGTTATAATAGTCATATATATCATATTGATAATTCTTCCCCAAAGAGAAGGCAAGAGGCAACGTGAGGTGGAGGCATCCCACATCTAAATACGAAAAACTGATCGCCCCCCCCCCCAAAAAAATAGAACCCTAAGGACTTTGCAAGGCTTTGCACCAGAATAATCATTTTACTGTTAAATGATAGAATTATATTTGTAGCGCCCCCCTACTTTCAGTACGGGCGCTATACTAAAATTAGTGGGGAATGGGAGGGTTAATTTACTCCCATTCGCTAATTATGGAAATTCAGGCAGCTGCCATTTCCAGAATTTGTCCTGTAGGTCAATCTGCGCTCCAGGGGTGCGTTGCAGTTGGCGCTAGAGGAGTTCTGGTGGGACCCACCTTCTTTCATCAGCCAATCAGAGGAGTTTCTCCCTCGCTAAGCATGCTGGGAGGGGGATATATCTGTGGTAGCCGCTTTTGGCGGGTTGTTCTTACGGGGCCCGAGTTCCAGGTGCGGTACCCACCATCAGGGTACGCGCATCCATGGGCCCCGCCACCGCGTCCTGCCAGGCTGAGTTCAGGCATCATGCGGAGCCTTATCCCAACATCGAAAGGGGCTCCAGCGACTTACTGGGTCCCAACCTTCTGCTGAGAGGATCCTAAGCCGGGAGCTGTGCGGTGGGGGATTGGCTCGGGAGCACCTAGAACTAGAGGTTGTCCTGGAGACCTAGGCGAACCATCGGGGATCCGGTCACCACACCGTATGACAGGTATGCTCAAGCTGTCAGTGGGTGACATTGATTGAACAAACTGGGAGGATTTGCTCAAACTGATTTCACAAATCCTAAATTGTCCAGCCTGTGGCAGAGGTCTGTTTCCTCCCAGTGATCTGCAAGTGACGCTCTGGCTGCCAGGCCTGAGATAGTTGCCTGTCCGGGGGCACTTTACCCACCCTGATTGGGTGGCGAAGAATTGAGTTTGACTATTGCTGAGAGCAGGCTTGCTCTCTCCTGAAATCCGAGGCCTGATACTAAAGTTCCTCTACGTTCATCAACCTTTCTCTATCGTGTCATGTTGATGTTGGCCAGTTTGGGCCCTTGGATTAAAGCATTGAAATTGAATTTGTGTCTGGACACTTGGGCCCGGATTCACGTAGAAGAGCGCATCTTTGTGCGGGCGTAACGTATCCTATTTACGTTACGCCTCCGCAACTTTGACAGGCAAGTGCAGTATTCACAAACCAAAGTTGCGGCGGCATAGCGTAAATAGGCCGGCGTAAGCCCGCCTAATTCAAATGTGGAAGATGTGGTCGTGTGTTATGTAAATTTATTGTGACCCCACGTAAATGACGCTTTTTACGAACAGCGCACGCCGTCCGTGAAAGTATCCCAGTGCGCATGCTCCAAATTAACCCGCAAGAAGCCAATGTTTTCGAAATGGCGCCCAGCCCTATTCACGAACGACTTACGCAAACGACGTAAAACCTGAAAAATTCAACGCTGCTCTGAAGTCCATACCTAACATTGGTACGCCTCATCTACGCCTCATAGAGCAGGGGTAACTTTACACCCGAAAAAGCCTAACGTAAACGGCGTATCTGTACTGCGACGGCCGGGCGTACGTTCGTGAATAGGCGTATCTAGCGGATTTACATATTTCTAGGCGTAAATCAGCGTACACGCCCCTAGCGGCCAGCGTAAATATGCAGTTAAGATACGACGGCGTAGGCGACTTACGCTGGTCGTATCTTAGCAAAATTCGGGCTCAGACTCAGAGATACGACTCATAAAGTCACCCCTAGAACAAGTCAAGAAGGTAACTTGGAAAGCCGGTCCCAAACTAACCAGCGGCTCCTTCGGGGGTAAGTGCTACATATTTATACTTTTATTTACAGTAACAAAGTATAAAAAAGATTTTATTCTTATTAGATTTGTTGTCTGTAGATTGCATACGAAAAAGAAAAAACATTTTTTGCAAGAACTATTGCCACAACAAAACCTTGTATGTCCAAAATAAAAATATACATGTATTTTTTTTTTTTTTGTCATAACAAAGTTATTGCCGAATAAAGAAACCCATGGAGTAAATGTCAATATTTTCTGATTCATAGGGGGGTGTACAAAGGTTAAAATAGAACGATAAGCATTTTTGTTTTCATTTCGGGAGGGTTATAACCCTTGCTGTTTTTTTTTTTTTGTCCCATTGGGGGGATTTTCCTTCACTTCCTGTCCTAAAGCCAAAACAGGAAGTGAGATGAAATCCCTGCAAATTATGGGAATACATTTTCCTGACGCATTCATGGCAGCACACACTGGGGTTGTGACTCCGCCCCCACAACCTGACAGGATTGGTTAGCTATAAATTTGAAGGGGAGACGCCCCGCACCATTCTCTTTTTTTATCCTCACCTGACAGATTGGACGAACAAGCAAGAAGCATGCCTCTTACCGCAGATCGCCCCAGCAGGTTCAGCCTCTCCTGTTTGGAAGTCCCTCCTGTACAGTCTCTAAATGAGCTTTATGGTGGGAACCCCCGTTCTGGTGGTCTCAGGGGCTCTGGAATTATACTGGCATATGTAGCAAGCTTTAAAGAAGCTTCAAATCTCGCAGTGGTCCCCACTTTCGCTCTGTCTTTCCTTCCAGTGCAGTGTGTGCTTCCACAAAGGTATTTGTATCATTACATTTGCCACCTAAGGTTAGTCCGTTTTGTACCTTTGCCTGCCTGTTGTTTTTTTCTCAGCTCTGCTGAGCCCTGTGGTTCCTCTGACACCCCATACTCTCGGGGTCACCGCCGCGTACCCCTCAGCGCTCTGCGCATGCACGCAGCTCAGTGATGATGCCGCCGGTCTCCTCTGCCCTCTTCCAAATGGCGGCACCGTTTAAAAAAAAAAAAAAAAAAAAGGAAACAGTCCTATCGCTCTGTAGTTCTGGCTGCAGTCCTGCTGCTCTGCTCTACTCAGAGTGAAGATTGCACCAGGTGTGTGCAGGCTCGTCCCAGTTCAGCCTGGGCCAATTGATTACACAAAAAAAAAAAAAAAATAGGAACAAATAGGATAGAAGATATAATACATTTATATATTAATTTATAACATATTATAGGAGAAAGTATATCCATAATTAAACAATTAATATAATCCAAAAAATAAAAAATAAAATAAGGATAGATATATGTATATAAATCATTATATTTAATAAATAGAAATGTTGGGGGGGGGGACATATTGTAATGTTTTCCCTTCTTTCTTTTTTCCCACCTTTCCGGGCTGTCTCCCTGCTATCCTCATGGGGGCCACTGCCCTCGCAGACCACCATCAGCTGACCAGGTATAGAGGCCGTCCAGAAGGTGGTAAGTAGAGAAGAGACAAAAAAGAGAGCTTGGCCACTGACGCTACAGTTTTGGTAGCCCTATCGGGTCAAAAGACGCAAGTTTGCGGCACAGAGGGAGATTCTAGCCATGCTTCCGGCAGAAGGCGCAAGAAGTCACTCAAGGTTACCCTCTTGCTTTCTTCAATCAAGGCATAGCCGCTCGCGTCACAGCCACTCCTGTCATAGTCGGTCCCACCGCAGACAATTACCTTCATCCCAGATGGAGCTATCTTACCCGCACCACAGCAAATGTTTGCCAAATATGCGGGGCGCCAGCCTTGCCAGGGGAATTGGCCTGCCGCTCGTGCTTCATTGAAGTAACCAAGGATTCAGAGGCCAGAGTATATACTGAGCTCCTAGGAGAATCGCACAGGGATCAATTGTGGGCGATCCTTCCCCAAGCACATCGCCCAGCACCCGGCCGTTACGCCAGGCTGCAAAAACCCTCTCTAAGAATGAGGAGTGTGAGCAGGCGTCGGACTGTCTCTTCTTTAGTTGAACCATTTGCCCATTCAGTCGAGGAAGCGATCGGCTGGGAAGGGGTTATGGCAGAACCTCTGAAGGTTCAGAAATATTTCCTGGTGCTGAAAAGGGGGTCCTGAATCATTTCCCTTCATCAAAGAGCTGGAAAACCTCATAAAGGATGAGTGGGGGAAATCGCATAAGCGGCCCAGTATGAGCAACAAGTTTGCAGATTGTACCCCTTGTGGGAGTCTAGGATCAATTCTTTGATCAATGCAACTACGGTCGATTCATCTTTAATGCGACTCGCTAGAGACGTTTCTCTACCGATTGAAGATGCAGTTACCATCCGGGACGTTCTTGATCGTAAAATCAATATAGAACTGAAGAAAGCCTGCTCCACGACAGGAGACGCTAGTAGGCCGGCTATCACCACGGCGGCAGTAGCTAAAACTATCGCTGCATGGGCGGCTAACATTGAGAATTCCATTCTAGAAGGAGCCGACCAGGGGAAGATATTCTCCTCCCTGCAGGGAAATTAAGTTGGCTTACGGCTCCTGAGGGGGCGACTTCATGACTGGGAAGAGCCTTATGGCTGAGACCCTGGATAGCGGAGACAGCATCAAAATCTACTGGTGCAAAACTCCATATGGCGGCTCAAGTGTATTTGGCACAAAGATGGACTTGGTCATCTCCAAGGTTACCGGGGGAAAATCCGGGCTGATTCCCTCCGATAGGAGACCAGAGCCCCAGAAGGGCCCCGCTTACAGACGCGATCTTCCTGTCAAGTACAGGGATGCTAGATCCTACCGTCCCGGCAGGAAATTTAGGAGGGACTGGAAGACTCGACCCTCCATGTATTTACAGTAAGCCAAGGCTATCACAGCCGGGGAACAGCAGAAGTCCTTTTTGAGGGTCCGTCTGCCCACCCAGCTCAGGTGGGCACCAGACTCAAGAGATTCGCTCGGATATGGGCAACTCGTATAACAGATTCATGGACACTATCCTCTATCAAGACCGGTCACAATTGGAAATTCATGGGCACATTGCCAGGGAACACATTCCAGCCTACCAAGTACCTCCACACCAGAAAGGGAGGGGGTTTTATTCCCCTTTATTTCTGGTACAAAAAAAAAAACAGGGGATCTACGTCCAGTCCTGGACCTAAAGAGGTTCAACAGACGATCAAAATAGAGGCCCTCAGATTGGAAAAGCCTTCAGTCCATTTTGTTGACAGTGGACGTGGGAGACTGGATGCCATCTCCTAGATTTTTCGGACGTTTACCTTCACGTCCCGATCATCCCGCCTTCCAGAGGTCCCTTCGGTTCTCAATCTATCAATCTCATTTCCAATTTTGATGCCCCCCATTCGGCATCGCCTCAGCACCCAGAGCATTCAGCAAGTCAGGGTGTTCCTAGGGGCAGAATAATATACCAGGTTGTACCGGGTGCAACTCCCTCAAGAGAGGCTGAAGCCCTTACTCCAGAAGGTACAGAATCTGCTATCATCCAGACGTCTACTGTCAGAGCCTGCCTCAGTACCCGGGGGTCCATGTCAACATCCATACCTTTGATACAGTGACCCCTGTGACACATGCAAGTCTTACAGAACTCCTTTCTCAGGCAGTGGAATGGAACGTCAATACTCCAAACCATTCACATCCCGAACTGGGTAAAGCAATTAGTATGGTGGTGGACACACCCGTCCAACCTCAGGGAGTCCATTCCAATAGTTCCCCCAAGTCCAGAAGTAGTAACATCGGACGCCAGCCAGGGGGGATGGGGTCCACACTATCTAGACCAAGTAGCCCAAGGACAGTGGCACTTTCGGGCTCAGGGCATAGTGTCAAATATTTTAGAGCTCAGAGCAGCCTTTCAGGCTCTCCTGGCCATTGCGCCTCTTCTAGAGGGGAAGAGTGTCCTGATCAGGATGGACAACAAGTAGCGGTGTCATGTATCCAGATACAGGGGGGCATCAGGAGTCGCACGCTTCAAGAGGAAGCTTGCCCATATTGGAAAGGGCACAAGTGCACCTGTTAGATCTATGGGCAGTGTACGTCCCGGCAACACAGAATTCGTTGGCCAACTACCTAAGCCGAGAGACACTTTCAAACAACGAATGGTCCCTGAACCAACAGGTATTCTCCATTCTTACGAAAACTTGTGGAATACCAGAAGTCGACCTAGCGGCCACGCCAAAGAACTCCAAGTGTCAGAGGTTCCTGTCCAGAGCCCACTTTCCATCAGCCGAAGGGACAAACTGCCTAGCTCTTCCATGGAGCTTCGAGCTGGGGTACATTTTTCTTCCAACTTCTCGGATTACAAGATTCCTGTCCCGACTTCGGAGGTCCTCAGCCACGGTTATTGTACTAATACCGTTACGACCGAGGAGGCCATGGTTTACGACCCTGCTACAACTAGGTACGCGGCCTCCAATACATCTTCCAGTAACCTGGGATCTCATACATCAGAGGCAATTCTTCCATCCAGCCCAGAGAAGCTGCATTTGCCAGCTTGGAAGTTGAGAGGGCTAGGTTAGGGGAACTAGGATACTCTCAGGAGGTAATATCAACCTTATTACAAGCTCTAAGGAGCTCCACTGATGTCACCTATACTAGGATCTGGGAGAGGTTCGTGTCGTCGCAGCAAAGAGATTGGAATCCCATCTCAAATTCTTGAATTTCTTCAGTCAGGGCTTAACAAGGGCCCGGGCCCGGGTACCCTGAAGGTGCAAGTATCCGCCCTTTCAGCATGACGGGTACTAGATGGGCTCTTCATCATCCGGTCACTCTGTTCCTCAGGGCCTGCGTAAGATCAGACCACCTAGGAGGCCAGCCTTTCCAACAGGGGATCTCTGTGTAGTACTCGAGGCCCTGTCCAATCCACCCTTTTCTCCATTCAACTTAGTCTCACCGTGGAACCTAGCTCTGAAGATGGCTTCCCGTATTGCGATCACCTCAGCTAAGAGGACGTCGGAGATACAAGCACTTATGGCTACGGAACCCCTATTTAGTGTTCTCCCCTGACAGAGTGGTTCTGAAGCCCTCAGACCATTTTTATCCAAGGGTAACTTCCTCCTTTCATTATAACCAGGACATCGTCCTTCCATCTTTTACTAATGAGAGGGGCGAGTCCCATGACTAGGATGTCAAGTCTACCATCTCCAGTTACTTCACAGCTACATCTCAGGAAGACGGATTCTGTCTTAATTATCCCACACGGGAGCAGACGAGGTCAGCCAGCTACCTCCCGTACCATTACCTCTTGGTTGTTAGTGCTATCGCGGAGACCTATTCCATCCAGCAACTTACGACTCCTAAAGAGCATTAGGGCTCATTCGACAGGGGCAGTGGCCACTTCTTGGGCAGCATTTTGCGGGATTTCACCGGAAACCATAGGCAGAGCAGCAACTTGGTCTTCCCAACACATCTTAATTTCTCACTACAGAGTGGATTCTGCTCTCCTGGCTACCGTCGACTTTGGCAGATCTGTTCTTAGAGCCAATTCCTCAGCGCTATAGAGAATAAATATTACTGTTTTCTTGCACCCTCCCGACTGGCGAGTTATTTCCCAGTGTGTGCTGCCATGAATGCGTCAGGAAAACGGAAAATTGTATACTCACCTTTCCGTAATTTTCCTTTCCTGACGCATCTTCATGGCAGCACACAGATGCCCGCCCTATTGTTTTATGATGATATATACAGAGAATGGTGCGGGGCGTCTCCTCTTCAAATTTATAGCTAACCAATCCTGTCAGGTTGTGGGGGCGGAGTCACAACCCCAGTGTGTGCTGCCATGAAGATGCGTCAGGAAAGGAAAATTACGGAAAGGTGAGTATACAATTTTCCGTTTTCTCTCTTCTCCTACCAAGGTAGCCAGAATTAGCGACTTCATTGGAAGATTTCTTCTCTTTTGCTGTTGTGGGACAACTAACTACTCAAAAAAAAAAAAAAGTTTTGCCTTTAGTTATATTTTAATCATTTCCAAACACTGTTCACATAAACTACTTACAGCTAGATGGCAGTGTCCTTCATGTCAAAGAACGATCCTCGTTATACAGATCGTTATTTATTTACCTTTTCCCCTATACATTATAAATGATAGCATGCCTGCATGTTGTCTGTTCGTTGTTAAGCAAACTTAGTTTTAGACCCGGTTCCCACAGGAGCGACCTGTCAGATGACTTAGCTGCCCGACAAGTCGCGCTCCATTCTGTACAACAGAACCGTTCTAATAGGAGCAACTTAAAGGGGGTTTCCACCCATTTTGTAAGTTTATTAAAAGTCAGCAGCTACAAAAAGTGTAGCTGCTGGCTTTTAATAAACCGACACTTACCTGCTCCACGGCTCCAGCGACGCGCCGGACGGGGCTCCGCTCCTTGCCCCCCCTCGCCGGCCGGCGTCTTCATGCTCAGTGTGGGCACCCGGCCGTGACAGCTTTCGGCTTCACGGCTGGGCACCCACTGCGCGAGCGGCACTGCGCATGCACGCGCGGCCCGGCGAGGCGCCGTCTGATTGGACAGGCGATCGCCGAGGACCTGTCACGTGTCCTGGGCGATCGCCTACAGCAACCCCTTCCTGTAGGTGATTAAGCTTAATCGCCTAGGCGATTAGGCTTAATCGTCTACCCAGAAGGAGGAAGTGGGACAGGAAGTCCCACTCCTCCTGAAGCCCCCACTCCCCCCCAAAAAAATTACATGCCAAATGTGGCATGTAAGGGGGTGAGGAGTGGGATAAGCGGAAGTTCCAAATTTGGGTGGAACTCCGCTTTAAGTCGCTCCAGCTTAGAAAAAGGTTCCTGTAATTCTTGGGGGCGACTTCAGAGCGGCTTACATTGACTTCTATACAGAAGTCGTTCTGCAAGCTGCGCTGAAGTCGCGCCGTACGGGGCGGCTTCAGAGTCGGCGACTTTTAATCCTCCATTGTGTGAACCACCACTTAGTTGATACCAAAAATACTTTTTTTAAGATGATTAACCGCTTGCCAACCGTCTCCTGCACATATACGTTGGCAGAATGGCACAGCTGCGCAAAGTGACATATGTTTACGTTACTTCAAATTTCGGCGGACATCGAGTCTGTGCAGAATCGATGTCCGCCGGTGTCCCGCAATCGGGTCACAGAGCGGGCAGAATGGGGAGAGGCCAGTGTAAACAAGGCATCTCCCCGTTCGGAACTTGATGTTCGCCGGTGTCCCGTGATCAGGTCACAGAGCAGCAGAACAGGGAGAGGCCAGTGTAAATAAGGCATCTCCCCGTTCTGCCTAGTGACAGGACACGGCGCGAAATTTGAAGTCTCCCTGTTTTGCCTCGAAACAGGATGCTGATCGTCTGCTCCCTCTCATTGGAAGCAGCGATCAGTGTCGTGTCACAGTAAGCCCCGCCCCCACACAGTTATAATCACTCCCTAGGACACACTTAACCCCATCCTAGCCCCCTAGTGGTTAACCCCTTCCCTACCAGTCACATTTACACAGTATTCAGTGCATTTTTACAGCACTGGTCGCTGTATAAATATGAATGGTCCCAAAATTGCGTTAAAAGTGCCTGATGTGTCCGCCATAATGTCGCAGTCACGATAAAAAAAAAGCTGATTGCTGCCATTACTAATAAAAGTTATTATTTTTTTTTTTATAAAAAAGACATAAAACTATCCCCTATTTTGTAGACGCTTTAACCAATCAATTAACGCTTATTGCTTTTTTTTTTTTACCAAAAATATGTAGAAGAATACATATAAAACTGAGGAAAAAAAATAATTTTTTTTATATATTTTTTGGGGATATTTATTATAGAAAAAAGTAAAAAATATTGCTTTTTTTTTCAAAATTGACGCTCTTTTTTTTTTCTAACGAAAAAACTAAAAACCGCAGAGGCGATCAAATACCACCAAAAGAAATCTCTATTTGTGGCAAAAAAAAGGACATTTTGTTTGGGACCGCGCAATTGTCAGTTAACCACTTACCCCCCGGACCATATTGCTGCCCAAAGACCAGAGTACTTTTTGCGATTCGGGACTGCGTCGCTTTAACAGACAATTGCGCGGTCGTGCGACGTGGCTCCCAAACAAAATTGGCGTCCTTTTTTTCCCACAAATAGAGCTTTCTTTTGGTGGTATTTGATCACCTCTGCGTTTTTTATTTTTTGCGCTATAAACAAAAATAGAGCGACAATTTTGAAAAAAATGAATATTTTTTACTTTTTGCTGTAATAAATATCCCCCAAAAATATATAAAAAAACATGTTTTTTCCTCAGTTTAGGCCGATACGTATTCTTCTACATATTTTTCGTAAAAAAAAATCGCAATAAGCGTTTATTGATTGGTTTGCGCAAAAGTTATAGCGTTTACAAAATAGGGGGTATTTTTATGTCATTTTTATTAATATATATTTTTTACTAGTAATGGCGGCGATCAGCGATTTTTTTTCGGTATTGCGACATTATGGCGGACACTTCGGACACTTTTGACACATTTTTGGGACCATTGGCATTTTTATAGCGATCAGTGCTATAAAAATGCATTGGATTACTATAAAAATGCCAGTGGCAGTGAAGGGGTTAACACTAGGGGGCGGGGAAGGGGTTAAGTATGCCTGGGTGTGTTCTTACTATGGGGGGGGGGGGGGTGGCCTCACTAGGGGAAACACTGATCCTCTGTTCATACATTGTATGAACCGAAGATCAGCATTTCCCCCGCTGACAGGACCGGGAGCTGTGTGTTTACACACACAGCTCCCGGTCCCCGCTCTGTACCGAGCAATCGCGTGTGCCCGGCGGCGATCGCGCCCGCCGGGCACACGCACGGGAGTCGGGGGCGAGCAGGGGCGCGAGAGGATGTTATACTACGTGCTCTCGCCCAGCCGAGCCGACCTGCCGACGTAGAACGGCGGTGCGCGGTCAGCTAGTGGTTAAAGTGATGCAGTGCCGAATCACAAAAAGTGGCCCGGTCTTTTGGCAGCCAAATCCTCCGGGGCTGAAGTGGTTAAAGTGCAAATCAAGCTTTTTTTTTTCTTTACATGTACCATGTTTCCCCAAAAATAAGACCCACCCCAAAAATAAGACCTAGCGTTATTTTCCAGGAGGGCTGCAATATAAGCCCTACCCCGAAAATAAGCCCTAGTTTAAAATTCTTTTAAAATCCTATAATTCACTCTATTACAGTTGTAAATAATGTACAATGTGTGTGTTTCTGTAATATAATTGCGGGGAAGAGAGCTCCGGCGGGTCACAGAAGCGCAGAGCGGCGCTATAACGAAAGTATTTGGCACAATTATATTACAGAAACACACACACTGTACATTATATAATACTGTAATAGAGTGGATTATAGGATTTTACAAGCATTTTATCTCAGTTTACACTGGGGATTCCTATCAGGCAGGGAGGGAGGGAGGGGGAGAGAAGACAGCACATTACATGGTAAGACCTACCCCGAAAATAAGCCCTACTGTGTCTTTTGTTGCCAAAATTAATATAAGACCCGGGCTTATTTTCAGGGAAACACGGTATATAGTTTTGGACAGGATGTGTCCATACCGACTGAAACTTCCAACCGAAAAGGAAATTTGCATTTGTTAATTCTCTCATTACCCCGACTCTCAGATACTCTCAGATTGTGTAGAATACATTGTGCCAGTTAGTGACCTGGATTGCAACACTGTGGGATGTAAACAGAATTACCCTGTTGCTGATAAATAAGATCTCTTAGGCCCCTTTCACGCGATCGCCCCCCTCGGATTCATCTGTCAGTTTTTCAGGCGGATGCGAGCGGGCCACCCATTGACTTCTTTGGGCAGGCGGATGTCGGGGGAGATGTGTCCGCTGACACCCGCCTGCTATCTGATCCGACAAGATCCGCTCAAAAAACAGACAGGTGCTGATACATTCGCAATCCGTCCAGTGGATCGGAAGGGATTGTATGAAAACGGACAGGCTACCCTTTTTCATCCGATCTCGCCATAGAGAACAGCGGGGATGTGACAGGTCCGTCCTCGCACAGTGAGGGGAGACGGACCTGTCATCTGCCTGCTCAGCAGGGATCAGCGGATCGATCGACCCACTGTGCTAGCAGAGTCCGTCCAGCGGATCCCCCTGTGTGAAAGGGGTCTAAGGCCTCGTACACACGACCGGACATGTCCGCTGAAACTGGTCCGCGGACCAGTTTCAGAGGACAGATCCGATCGCGTGTACAGGCTAGCGGACAGATTTCCAGCGGACAAAAGTTTCTTAGCATGCTAAGGCCCTGTACACACGAGAGGATATCCGATGGAAACGGTCCGCCGGACCGTTTCCATCGGACATTTCTCCTACGGATTTTGATCTGATGGCTTGTACACACCATCAGATCAAAATCCCCGCGGAAAACATCCGCGGTGACGTGGCCGCGCCCCTGGAAGGTAAATACTTCCACGCATGCGTCGAATCATTTCGACGCATGCAAGGGATGGGGATCGGACGGACTTATCCGGTGAGTCTGTACAGACGACCGGATAAGTCCGAAGGACAGGTTTCCAGCGGATAGATTTCTTAGCATGCAAATAAATTTTTATCCGCTGGAAAACCGTCGGCTGGACAAATGTTTGCTGGAAAATGTCCACTCGGGCCTACACACGACCGGATCTATCTGCTGGAACTGATCCGCGGATAAATCCCAGCGGACAGATCCGGACGTGTGTACGGGGCCTTAGAAACTTGTCCGCTGGAGAGCTGTCCGTCGGACATGTCCGCTGGTTAGTACTTCTAACCAGCGGACCGAAATCCCGCGCATGCGTCAAATTGATTCGACGCATGCGTGGAAGCATTGAACTCGTGCGATAGAGAACGTCGGTGTTGTCTATGTCACCGCGTTCTCTGTCCGCGGGGATTTTGGTTTGATGGTGTGTACAGCCATCAGACCAAAATCTCCGAGCGGACATGTCCGATGAAAATGGTCCGCGGACCGTTTTTATCGGACATGTCCTGTGGTGTGTACAAGGCCTTAGGCCCCGTACACACGAGAGGATATCCGCTGGAAACGGTCCGCTGGCGGATTTGGATCTGATGGCTGTACATCAGATCGAAATCCGCGCGGAATCCATCCGCGGTGATGTGTTGCGGCGACGTGCGCGACGCTGGAAGGTAAAGACTTCCACGCATGCGTCGAATCATTACGACGCATGCGAGGGAGGGGAGCGGACGTACATCTGGTGGTCTGTACAGACCACCGGATCAATCCGCTGGACAGGATTCAAGCAGATAGATTTCTGAGGCCCCGTACACACGAGAGGATCCATCCGCTGGAATTGATCCGCGGACCGGCTCCAGCGGATAGATCCCCTGGTGTGTACAACCCAGCAGATCTGTTTCCGCGGATTTTTATCCCCTGGGATGGATTTCAAGCGGATAAAAATTTTAAGACATGCTTTCAAATCTATCCGCTTGAATCCATCCCAACGGATGGATCCGCTGGTCTGTATAGACTCACTGGATCAATCCGTCCGAATGAATCCCCCGCATGCGTCGTAATGATTCGACGCATGCGTGGAATTCCTTATATGACCGCGTCGCGCACGTCGCCGCGTCATCATCGCGGCGACGGCGCGACACGTCATCGCGATGGGATTTCAGCGCGGATTTCGATCCTATGGTGAGTACACTCCATCGGATCCAAATCCGTGGAAATCCTCGAGAGGATTTATCCGCGGAAACGGTCCGTTGGACCGTATCTGCGGATAAATCCTCTCGTGTGTACTAGGCCTTAGCATGCTAAGAAATTTTTATCCACCTGAAATCCGTCGGCTGGATTTTTGTCCGCCGATAAATGTCCGCTCGGACGTACACACTACCGGATCTATCCGCTGGAACTGATCTGCGGATAAATCCCAGCGGATAGATCCGGTCGTGTGTACGGGGCCTAAGACGTATGGCCCGGAGTTGGGTGTCAGTAAAAATGTCAGATGACGTTTGTCAGAAATATAGAGAGGTGCGGTGAGTGACAGTGACTCCTTGGAATGGGGTGTGTGTATATATATATATATATCAGTATCTCACAAATGTACACACCCCTCACATTTCTGTAAATGTTTTATAACAACACTGAAGAAATGACACTTTGCTACAATGCCAAGTAGTGAGTGTACAGCTTGTATAAAGCCCTGTACACACGATCGGATATCTGATGGAATCTAATCCGATTGAATTTCCCTGTCGGATTTCTGATGAAGCTGACTTTCATCAGTCTTGCCTACACACCATCAGACTAAATTCCGACCGTGCCAAAACGCGGTGACACAAAACATTACGACAAGCCGAAAAAAATGAAGTTTAATGCTTCCGAGCATGCGTCGACTTGATTCTGAGCACGCGTGGATTTTTCTCCGATGGAGTTCCACACAGACGATCGGATTTTTCTATCGTTTTTTTTATCCATAGGAAAAATTTCAAACATGTTCTATTTTTTAACACCGATGGGAAAAAGACCACACACGATCGGTTTGTCAGATTAAAACAGTCCGTTTTCAACGGACAAACCGATCGTGTGTACAGGGCTTAACAGTGTAAATTTGCTGTCCCCTCAAAATAACTCAACACACAGTCATTAACCACTTAAGGACCGCCTAACACCGATATACGTCGGCAGAATGGCACGGCTGGGCACAGGCACGCACAGGTACGTCGCCTTTAAGAGCCCAGCCTTGGGTCGCTGGCATGCGCACGCGACCCGGTCCGAAGGTCCGCGCCCGCGGGACCCGTGGACCCGATCGCCGCCAGTGTCCTGCAATCGGTCACAGGAGCTGAAGAACGGAGAGAGGTGAGTGCAAACACACCTTCCCCGTTCTTCACTTTGGCAGTGTCACTGATCGTCTGTTCCCTGATATAAGGAACGACGATCACTGACGTCACATGTCCAGCCCCGCCCCCCTACAGTTAGACACACATATGAGGTCACACTTAACCCCTACAGTGCCTCCTAGTGGTTAACTCCCAAACTGCAATTGTAATTTTCACAGTAATCAATGCATTCTTATAGCACTTTTTGCTGTGAAAATGACAATGGTCCCAAAAATTTGTCAAAATTGTCCGAAGTGTCCGCCATAATGTCGCAGTCACGAAAAAAAAAAATCGCTGATCGCCGCCATTAGTAGTAAAAAAAAATATATTAATAAAAATGCCATAAAACTATCCCCTATTTTGTAAACGCTATACATTTTGTGCAAACCAATCGATAAACGCTTATTGCGATTTTTTTTTACCAAAAATATGTAGAAGAATACGTATCGGCCTAAACTGAGGAAAAAAAAAAATTGTTATATCTTTTTTGGGGATATTTATTATAGCAAAAAGTAAAAAATATTGCATTTTTTCCAAAATTGTCGCTCTATTTTTGTTTATAGCACAAAAAATAAAAACCGCAGAGGCGATCAAATACCACCAAAAGAAAGCTCTATCTGTGGGAAAAAAAGGATGCCAATTTTGTTTGGGAGCCACGTCGCACGACCGCACAATTGTCAGTTAAAGCGACGCAGTGCCGAATCACAAAAACTGGCCAGGTCCTTTACCTGCATAATGGTCCGGGGCTTAAGTGGTTAATGTCTAAACCGCTGCCAACAAAAGTGAGGACACCCCTAAGTGAAAATGTCCAAATTTGGGAATTTAGCCATTTTCCCTCCCCGGTGTCATGTGACTGGTTATTGTTACAAGGTCTCCGGTGTGAATGGGGGGCAGGTGTGGTAAATTTGGTGTTATCGCTCTCACTCTCTCATACTGGTCACTGGAAGTTCAACATGACACCCCATGACAAAGAACTCTCTGAGGATCTGAAAAAAACATGTTGCTCTACATAAAGATGGCCTAGGCTATAAGAAGATTGTCAAGACCCTGAAACTGAGCTGCAGCATGGTGGCCAGGACCATACAGCCGTATAACAGGACGGGTTCCACTCAGAACAGACCTCGCCATGTCACACAAAAGATAGAAGAAAATATTTACAAAAAATTGAGGGGTGTACTTACTTTTGTGAGATTCTGTATGTGTTTTTAAAAATCCAGCCTGTTGTAACTTAAAAGCTAACAACATATGTACATTATATAAACCAGCAGGCAACTCAGCCACATTATCCTCATTCTTCAGTTTTTCACTACACTTTTGGGTATATTATGAGTAAAAAAAACACTTTCAACTTCATTTTATTGCATGAACACAATAAAATATCAACATTTTCAGTGAATAATAAAAGATTAGGCTGAGTGGAGTAAATAGATGGCAAACATGTCAGGGCTTCCGGTTTCACTGATGTTTTTTTTTTTTAAGACCACCCCAGCAATATAAGACCCCCCTGCAGCAGTTGATACCCTCACAGCAACAATAGATCTCCCAGCAAAAATAGACCCTCTCCCTCAACAGTTGGTTCCTCCCCCAGCAACAATAGACCTCCCTATTCTCCCGCAGCAATCAATCCCCTCCCAGCAACAATAGCTCCCCCAGCAGCCAGCAACAATTGACCCTCCAGTACACCCCAGCACTCCTCACCACTACATACATTCTGGTGCTGGAGGTGCAGGAAGTGCATTGCCCCCCCACCCCCGTTCCCGCTGAAAAAAGGCCTTGCAGGAATATAGGGCCAGATCCACAAAAGAGATACGACGGAGTAACTGCTGTTACTCCATCGTATCCCTTGTCCTAACTTTGGAACTGATCCACAGAAGCAGTTTTCCAAAGTTAGGCAGAAGATCCGGCATGTGTAATTGAATTACACTGCCGAATCTTAGGATGCAGTACTGCATCCGCCGCTGGGGGCATTTCGAGTCGAAATGCCGCTTCTGGTATGCAAATTAGCACTTAAGGCAATCCACAAAGCTTTTCAGCCTCGTTTTTTCGCCGTAAGTTTTAGTTTGCAAGTGTAAAACTAGGGCTGGTGTTACAAAGTGTAAACTAGTAACACCATGTAAAAGCCCATTCAAGCGACGGCATTTGGTATGCATTCCTGAGGGAGAACTCCACGGCAATTTGTAAAAACAAAACCGGCATGGGTTCCCCCCCAGGAGCATACCAGGCCCTTAGGTCTGGTATGGGTTGTAAGGAGACCCCCCTACGCCGAAAAATCAACGTAGGGGGTCCCCCTACAATCCATACCAGACCCGTATCCAAAGCACGCTACCCGGCCGGTCAGGAAAGGGAGTGGGGACAAGCGAGCGCCCCCCCCCCCTCCTGAGCCGTGCCAGGCCGCATGCCCTCAACATGGGGGGGTTGGGTGCTCTGGGGCAGGGGGGCGCACTGCGGGCCCCCCCACCCCAGAGCACCCTGTCCCCATGTTGATGAGGACAGGACCTCTTCCCGACAACCCTTGCCGTTGGTTGTCGGGGTCTGCGGGCGGAGGCTTATCGGAATCTGGGAGTCCCCTTTAATAAGGGGGCCCCCAGATATCGGCCCCCCACCCTAAGTGAATGGATATGGGGTACATCGTACCCCTATCCATTCACCTGGAGGCAAAAAGTTAAAGTTATTAAACACACAACACAAGGGTTTTTAAAATAATTTATTATTCTGCTCCGGAGGCCCCCCCTGTCTTCTTTATTAGCTCTAATACCAGGGGGGGCTTCTTCCGCTCTCTGGGGGTCTTCTCCGCTCTCCGGGGGGGGCTTCTTCTTCCGCTCTCCGGGGGGGGCTTCTCCGGACTCCGGGGGGCTTCTTCCATCTTCTCCCCTCTTCCGCTCTTGACTCGGCGAACCCCGGTTCTTCTGCAGCTGTCCGGTGCCTTCTTCTTCAGCGCTGGCTGCCTGCTATCTTCGTGTGTTAGCTCAATTTCTAGCAGGCAGCCGGCGCGGTCTTCTGTGACGTCAGGGTCTTCTTCTCCCCTCTTCCGATGTTGACTCGTCGCCTCTTGTCACTGCAATGATGGAAGCGCGCCTTGCATCCCATTTATATAGGCATCACCGTCCCATCATGCTCCGGTAGGTACCCACGTGGTGGGTGCGCGTGGGTAGGCACCCACCACGTGGGTACCTGCCGGAGCATGATGGGACGGTGATGCCTATATAAATGGGATGCAAGGCGCGCTTCCATCATTGCAGTGACAAGAGGCGACGAGTCAACATCGGAAGAGGGGAGAAGAAGAACCTGACGTCACAGAAGACCGCGTTGGCTGCCTGCTAGTAATTGAGCTAACACACGAAGATAGCAGGCAGCCAGCGCTGAAGAAGAAGGCACCGGACAGCTGCAGAAGAACCGGGGTTCGCCGAGTCAACAGCGGAAGAGGG
Source organism: Rana temporaria (assembly GCF_905171775.1). Classification (NCBI taxonomy): domain Eukaryota; kingdom Metazoa; phylum Chordata; class Amphibia; order Anura; family Ranidae; genus Rana; species Rana temporaria. The sequence goes on from NC_053496.1 coordinate 12,333,401, forward strand.
GAGAAGATAGAAGAAGACCCCCGGAGAGCGGAGAAGCCCCCCCCGGAGAGCGGAAGAAGAAGCCCCCCCCGGAGAGCGGAGAAGACCCCCGGGGGGAAGAGGAGTGACAGAGATAGATAGAACAGAGAGGACATAGGACATAGTGGACATATGCCTCTAACATGTGTCATGCGAAGTGTCAAAAACCTCTTCCTCTCCAGGCGTTGCTTCCAAAATATTCAGACATAAATTCCTTCATTATACGATGTTTTATTCTTCCAACGATATGACAGCTAGACAGTTTATGCTTACATTGTTACGTTGTTACAGACATCATGGCAGGTAGGCATCACAAAGTTACAGAAGGAGGAAATAGATGTTACATCTTCTCTGCTGGAAAGAGCCCCTTATGATCTTTCTCCTGGGTGAGGGTCCCATCCCCACCCTGAGGCTTCCGTAGGGCCGGGATGACCCTCGAGATTCCTCACTTACTATGCTCAAACCTGTATACTTATACAAGTTTAACAGCTAACTAAGCACAAATCTAGCTTTCCAAACAAGGTTACGATGAGCTCTAATGCTCGCTATGTATATTTAAGTAACATCTCCTCCCCTATCCTTGACATAGGACTTACTTTAAGAATAGATATGGCCAGTTGTTCTGTCGTCATACACTGACCTTCGTTTGTCTTTAACAAACCTTCAAATGCTACCATGTTTAAGCATTGATTCAGAGACCTTTAGAACATAATATCAATACATTTAAAATCTAACATGCGCCCCCATGTTGAGGGCATGCGGCCTGGCACGGCTCAGGAGGGGGGGGGGGGCGCTCGCTCGTCCCCACTCCCATTCCTGACCGGCCGGGTAGCGTGCTTTGGATACGGGTCTGGTATGGATTGTAGGGGGACCCCCTACGTGGATTTTTCGGCGTGGGGGGGGTCTCCTTACAACCCATACCAGACCTAAGGGCCTGGTATGCTCCTGGGGGGGGAACCCATGCCGGTTTTGAATTTACAAATTGCCGTGGAGTTCTCCCTCGGGAATGCATACCAAATGCCGTCGCTTGAATGGGCCTTTACAAGGTGTGACTAACTTTCCACATTGTAAAACCAGCCCTAGTTTTGCGCAAGCAAATCGGAACTTAGGCAGAAATCACAAGGATGAAAAGCTGATGAAAAGCGTTGTGGATCTGCTTAAGTCCTCATTTGCATACTCAAAGCTGCATTTCAATGAGAAATGCCCCCAGCGGCGGATGCGATACTGCATCCTAAGATCTGACCGAGTAAGTGTCTTACACATGTCAGATTTTCTGCCTAACTTTGGAAAAAGCCTTTTGAGGATCGTTTCCAAAGTTAGGCACAGACTGAACAGCAGTTCCGCCTGCGTATCTCTTTTGGGAATCAGGCCCAGGGTGCTCTGGGGTGGGGGGGCCCGCAGTGCGCCCCCCTGCCCCAGAGCACCCAACCCCCCCATGTTGAGGGCATGCGGCCTGGCACGGCTCAGGAGGGGGGGCGCTCGCTCATCCCCACTCCCTTTCCTGACCGGCCGGGTAGCGTGCTTTGGATACGGGTCTGGTATGGATTGTAGGGGGACCCCCTACGTCGATTTTTCGGCGTAGGGGGGTCTCCTTACAACCCATACCAGACCTAAGGGCCTGGTATGCTCCTGGGGGGTGAACCCATGCCGGTTTTTTCTTTGAAAATTGGCATGGAGTTCTCCCTCAGGAATGCATGCCGAGCGACGCTGTCAATTTTTTTTTTTTTTCCCGACGCAACTTTTTTAAGCCGGCGCGATCCACAAAACTCGGCGTACCGTAACTTCGCGCATGCGCAGTACGGCCGGCGCGGGAGCGCGCCTCATTTAAATGGGACTCGCCCCATTTGAATCGGAACGCCTTGCGCCGGCGGAATTTTAGTTACACGGCCTGAAATTTCTAGGTAAGTGCTTTGTGGATCGGGCACTTAGGTAGAAATTTTAAGGCAGTGTAACTTAAATGGGATTTTTTAAGTTGCGCCAGGTTTTTGTGGATCACACACATAGGTTGGACTTGATGGACTTGTGTCTTTTCTTCAACCTCACCTACTATGTAACTATGTAACTATATGTCCGCAGCCTGCACCATACCTGCAGCGTCTGACCATCTACTCCTGCACCATGTCTTTTTTCAACCTCACCTATCACGTAACTATGTAAAAAACCTGAAAAACCTGCCCTGATCAAGAATGACATTTACAGTAAACAAAATTCTAGGTATTCTGGTAAAAGTTCACTTTCTCAACCTTCGTTTAACTGCTGTTATAGTAATCCCGATTTACAATCCTTGCGCTCTAATGAGAAAAGCTGCAGAGTGCGCATCCCTAGTAGACAAGCCTTAGGCCTCGTACACACGACCGAACATGTCTGCTGAAACTGGTCCGCGGACCAGTTTCTGCGGACATGTTCGGTCGCGTGTACGGCCGACCGGACAATTTTCCGGCGGATCGGACAGGTTTCCAATCGACAAATGTTTCTTAGCATGCTAAGAAACATGTCCGCTGGAAGCCTGTCCGTCGGACATGTTCGGTCGTCTGTACGACTCACCGGACATGTCCGCTCGGCCGAAAGCCCTTGGATGCGTCGATGTGATTCAACGCATGCGTGGAAGCATTGTCATCATCACGGCGATGGCGTGGCCACGTCACCGCGTTCGATGTCCGCGGGAAATTTGGTCTGGTGTGTACAGCCATCAGACCAAAATCCGGCAGCGGACATGTCCGATGAAAACGGTTCGCAGACCGTTTTCATCGGACATGTCCCGTCGTGTGTACGAGGCCTCAAAGAGCAACTAAAGGCAAAACTTTTTTTTTAGAACCCCTGTCATGTTTTTATTTCTGTCTGTGCCCCTTGCAGGGAGATTTAAGCTGGCCATAGATGGATGAAAATGTGGCTAGTTCAGCAGGGACCATGTGTGGCCTTTGGGGTTCAACAGAAGTCAGTCTACTGATTGAAATCTGTTCAGCTTCCCTGTAGGATAAAAGCCACTGGATCAGCTGCTGCAGACAATTGCTGCAGTGCTGATCTCTGTATTCTGATGGGGGGGGGGGATGATTCTTCATGAATCCATGTTCATTACTGCTAATGATACGTTGTCATTACTAAAATCTTGTATATAGTCCCTTATCGTCCCCTCCAAGAGCTTGCATACTATTGATGTTAGGCTAACTGGTTTGTAATTCCCAGTGATGTATTTTGGCCCTTTTTTAAATATCCCCACTGTCAGAATATAATACTGTACCACAGTGGGGAGGATTAAAAAATAAAAAATTAAAAAATTAAAAAATAAATTGAAACATGTACAGTATGGCTGGCTTTATCCGATTAAAAAGAATGTTCTCCCCCCCTGAGGGAAGATAACAATCTGACTTGTAACAAATTAAAGACTTCTGAGAAAAGCTTGTTCTACATGTTTCAGCATGAATTTGAGAAAATTGTGACTGCTGCAGATTATCATTGATAGAGTCTTGTCCCGCGTTATCCATTGATGTTTGGAGTTTATATAATACTATTTATTTCCATTCTTATTTTATTAATTGTATTTTTTTTTTTGGCGACAGGGACACTGCATGCCTCAACCTCATATATATATACAATACATCCTAGATGCTCTGATGCCCATCACTACCTGTATACTTTTCAGCCTCACGTATGGACCCCAGAGCTTTTTTTTAATGCGACTGTGCAGGTGTAAAGATGAGAGCCCCCTCTTTATGTGAATCTTGATGTGCACTATTTTCCAAAGGACATGAAATTTGTGAGTATTATCTTTCCCCATTGCCTGTCATTATATACCTTGCAGGTTAACCACTGTGTTTATATATATGTATACAGTGGCGTAGCGTGGGGGGTGCCAGGGGGGGCACCGCCCCAGGCGCAAAATTTAGAGGGGCGCTGTCACAAGTGTGGAGAGGAGGGAGCACCAACAACAGATGGGACATAGGAACATATGCATAATGTCACCACTCCAGGCTTTACCAGTCATTATCAAGCACACTCTCCTCTTCCCTACAGCCACTGCTGTCTCACACAGCGGGTCATGTGACCAGACTGGAGCTAGCTGAAAATAGGTAAGTCCATGGGTCAGGGGGCACAAATTACTTGCTTCGCCCCAGGCACTGACAACCCACGCTACGCCACTGTATTTATATATTTGTTTATTATCCCCTTCCTGCCGAGCGTACGCAGATATGCGTCCTCGACTTTCGGGGGTTATACCGGGATGATGCCCGCAGCTGCAGGCATCATCCCTGTATCATTTTTTACAGCGGGCGATCGGCTTTCCGGTGATAACAACCGATGCAGCTAAAAGCTGCTTGGTTGTTATCCTGGAGGAGCGGGAGGGGACATCCCGCCGCCTCCGCCACCGCCATCGCCTTTGACGCCGCCGCCTCCGCCCCTCTTACTGGGCCTCCCGGATGTTTACATTCCTTGTGACAGCAATAAAAGTAATCAACATTTTTTTTGTTTTAGAAACACAATTTTATATGGTAAAAATCATTAAAATTAATAATATATTTTTTTTAAAGCGCCCCTGTCCCCGCGAGCTCGCGCAGCAAAGAAAACGCATACGAAAGTCGCGCCTGCATATGTAAACGATGTTCAAATTACACATGTGAGGTATCGCCGCGATCGTCAGAGTGAGAGCAATAATTCTAGCTCTAGACCTCGTCTTTAACTCTAACCTGGTAACCGTAAAAAAATTAAAGCGTCGCCTATGGAGATTTTTAGGTACCGTAGTTTGTCGCCATTCCACGAGTGCGTGTAATTATAAAGCGTGACATGCTTGGTATCTATTTACTCCCGGACCCGATCACTGCTGGAGTCCCGCGATCGCTCCCCGGAGCTGAAGAACGGGGAGAGCCGTATGTAAACACAGCTTCCCCGTTCTTCACTGTGGCGGCGGCATCGATCGTGTGATCCCTTTTATAGGGATTCACAATCAATGACATCACACCTACAGCCACACCCCCCTACAGTTAGAAACACAGATGAGGTCACACATAACACCTTCACCGCCCCCTTGTGGTTAACTCCCAAACTGCAACTGTCATTTTCACAATAAACAATGCAATTTAAATGCATTTTTTGCTGTGAAAATGACAATGATCCCAAAAATGTGTCAAAATTGTCCGATGTGTCCGCCATAATGTCGCAGTCACGAAAAAAAATTCTGATCGCCGCCATTAGTAGTAAAAAAATTAAATTAATAAAAATGCAATAAAACTATCCCCTATTTTGTAAACACTATAAATCTTGCGCAAACCAACCGATAAATGCTTATTGCGTAGGTAGAAAAATACGTATCGGCCTAAACTGAGGGAAAAAAATGTTTTTTTTATATATGTTTTTGGGGGATATTTATCATAGCAAAAAGTAAAAATATTGCATTTTTTTTCAAAATTGTCGCTCTATTTTTGTTTATAGCGCAAAAAATAAAAACCGCAGAGGTGATCAAATACCACCTTTACCACCTTTGTGGGAAACAAAGGACGCCAATTTTGTTTAGGAGCCACGTCGCACGACCGCGCAATTGTCAGTTAAAGCGGCGCAGTGCCGAATGCCAAAACCTGGCCGGGTCCTTTAGCTGCATTTTGGTCCGGGTCTTAAGTGGTTAAAGCAATTTCCAGACCAAAAAAAAAAAATTACAGATTTTAACATATATGTGGAAAATAAAAATTTCCCCGTAAAGAAGCAGTTAATGTTCCTTACAGGTGATTGAGCCTGGGAACATATATTATTTACTAAGCTGAGTACATTCTATTTAATGAGCATAACATTTGCTTTGCTAAGTCCTGGATCATTGCAGAAAATCAACCCCTGTCATGTGTTCACCCCAAAGCACAAACACACGTGCATGTGTATATATATACTGGAGGTGTCAGTAGAGCAGTGGATGGTGTCACAAGTTTTTATTTGTATTATTAGATTTATTATTATTTTTTGCTATTTTATTTTATTTAAAAAAATCCAGAGCTTTGGTGAAATATCAGGTGTTTAACCACTTAAGACCCGGACCTTTAGGCAGCTAAAGGACCCGGCCAGTTTTTGCGATTCGGCACTGCGTCGCTTTAACTGACAATTGCGCGGTCGTACGACGTGGCTCCCAAACAAAATTGGTGTCCTTTTTTTCCCACAAATAGAGCTTTCTTTTGGTGGTATTTGATCACCTCTGCGTTTTTTTTTTTTTTTTTGCGCTATAAACAAAAATAGAGCAACAATTTTGAAAAAATTCAATATTTTTTACTTTTTGCTATGATAAATATCCCCCAAAAATATATAAAAAAATGTTTTTCCTCAGTTTAGGCCGATACGTATTCTTCTACCTATTTTTGGTAAAAAAAATGGCAATAAGCGTTTATCGGTTGGTTTGCGCAAGATTTATAGCGTTTCCAAAATAGGGGATAGTTTTATTGCATTTTTATTAATTATTTTTTTTTTACTACTAATCAGCGACACTTCGGACAATTTTTACACATTTTTGGGACAATTGTCATTTTCACAGCAAAAAATGCATTTGAAATGCATTGTTTACTGTGAAAATGACAATTGCAGTTTGGGAGTTAACCACAAGGGGATCAGAGATACGCTACGCCGCCGTATCTTACCTGGCGGAATTTCGAATCCAGGAAGATTTCGCGCCGTAAGTTACGGCGGCGTAGTGTATTTCTCGGCGCGTATTTCAAATTGGGCGGGTACGGGGCGTGATTCATTTAAATGAAGCGCGACCCCGCGCCGATTGAAATGCGCATGCTCCGTTTCGAAATTTCCCGCCCTGCTTTGCGCGAAATGACGTCGCACCGACGTCATTTTTTGAACGTAGACGTGAGTTACGTCCTTTCCTATTCACGGACGACTTACGCAAAAAAAAAAAAAAAATTCGACGCGGGAACGACGGCCATACTTTAACATGGCAAGTCTATCTATACGCCACGAAATAGCAGCTTTAACTATACGCCGGGAAAAGCCGACTAGCGACGACGTAAGAGAATGCGACGGCCATGCGTACCTTCGTGGATCGCCGGAAAAAGCTAATTAGCATACCCAACGCGGAAAACGACGCGAACTCCACCCAGCAGGCGCCGAAGTATTGCACCTACAATCCGAAGGCGTACGAAGCTGTACGCCTGTCGGATCGAAGCCAGAAGCCGTCGTATCTTGGTTTGAGGATTCAAACTAAAGATACGACGCGGCAAATTTGAAAGTACGCCGGTGTATCAGTAGATACGCCGGCGTACTTCTTCTGTGAATCTGGCCCTTAATTTTTAACCTTAGATTGAGGCTCATTTTGTCTAGGGGAATCAGGTGTTTTTTTAAAAAATCGAAGCAGTACTTACCGTTTTAGAGAGCGATCTTCTCCGCCGCTTCCGGGTATGGGCTGCGGGACTGGGCGTTCCCATTTGATTGACAGGCTTCCGACGGCCGCATACATCGCGTCACGATTTTCAGAAAGTACCAGAACGTCGGTGCGCAAGCGCCGTATAGAGCCGCACCGACGTTCGGCTTCTTTCGGCTACTCGTGACGCGATGTATGCGACCGTCGGAAGCCTGTCAATCAAATAGGAACGCCCAGTCCCGAAGACCATACCCGGAAGCGGCGGAGAAGATCGCTCTCTAAAACGGTAAGTACAGCTTCGATTAAAAAAAAAAAACACTTGATTCCCCTTCACAAAATGAGCCTCAATCTAATGTTAAAAATTGTTTTTCAGGTGAACTCCCGCTTTAACAGACATGCTATGTAGATGCTACCACTTAATAGACACCCTGCAGAGGACTCAGTGGGCTGAGAGGGCGGCGTCAGTAGGCAGATCAGGCGGAGTCAGTAGGCGGATCAGGCGGAGTCAGTAGGCGGAGTGGGCGGACGGCCTCAGTGGGTGGAACAGGCCAAGTCAGCAGACCGGAGAGCGAGTCCTCACCTGCAGTAGAACTACTGTATGCTTTGTTTGATATCCCATACAGTATCTATGTATTAGAATTACAGTCACACATATTAAATTTATTCTATTATCCAGGTCAAGTCCTGGGGAAAAAAGTGTGGGAACTCCCACCCAAGATCCACTCCCCCACCAAAAAAAAAATGATACGCTCATATGCATAATTACTAAACCGCATGTTTTTTTTTGATCCATTGTACCTTCGTAATCCTTTATGTTACTGGCCGCTTCCTGTATATGGATTCATCGGGGTGTGTGCGGGTATTCCGTCACTTCCTCGATGCCGCAATGTCTCCTGGGAGCTTTTGTCATTGTTCCCAGGAGACATTGCGGAGGTCTGCCGCGAGTTATCACGGGATTTAGAAAGAACTTGCTTAAAGACATTGCGGCATCGAGGAAGTAACAGAATACCCGCACACTACCCGATGAATCCATATACAGGAAGCGGCCAGTAACATAAAGGATTACTAAGGTTCGCCTGCCCCTGACAGTGACTCGAGCTGGGCATCGCCGCTTAGTGAAGGATTGGCTCGGGCGGCCCGGCTGCTCTAGTCCTGCAAAGGGAACTGAGTTCCTGCTGTGAAAAAAGTGCAGGAACTCCGTTCCCACGCGTTCCCGCAGGACTTGAGCCCTGCTATTATCTCAGTTGGAGGTTTGTGCCTCTGGCTGCTTTTTGCACTTTTCTAGGATTAGTATAATATATTGTGTATGTCTGTTGGGTCTGATTTTCCCTAGGCTGAACAACCAGCAGGAAAAAACACCTACAAAGTATCTGACATACGATCGGTAACATGGCACGTCAAGCATGGAAAATGCAAAACTGAACTGAATTTTATCTGCAAAAATGTTTTTCAGAATGAAGGTACGCGGAAGATGCACATGAATTTCCATTTGACGAAAAAAAAAAAAAAAAGCGCCAACTAGGTGTCACGTCTTCAGATCAGTAGTAACAGAAGGCAGTGTGGTCGCCATGTTACTGGTTCAGCTTTGACGGATCATTCCTACCTTCCACCCAACTCACCCTTATCTCTAAGGACTGTCCCCTCTCTATCTCTCTGTCATTCTTTCCCCACTCTTCCTTTTGTTCTTTAACTCAAGTGTATAGATTTGGTAAGCTAAATCGACTTTTTAGAATATAAACCCAATTACAATAAAACCTCGGATTGCGAGCGTAAATCGTTCCAGAAGCATGCTTGTAATCCAAAGCACTTGTATATCAAAGCGAATTTCCCCATAAGAAATAATAGAAACTCAGATGATTCGTTCCACAACCATTTATTTATAAGTCCTTCAGTTTATAGTCCATATAAAAAGATTGTAGCAATGTGATAGGTTGTGTAACCATAAAATGTCCAAATGACCCACCTCTTCTGAAAGATCTGTACAACTCTGGATGCCAAGCGCCTTGAGGCGATTAAGTTCGCATTTGCTGCGCTATACAAGTTACTCACTCACTCACTCACTCACTCACAAATGGAAGCCTCCACAAGGGGATTAGAAGCAAAATCCAGCAGGAGCTCCAGAGTATAAAAGAGAAGAGAGGCGACTCTAATGCCGCGTACACACGGTCGTTTTATGTGATGAAAAAAAATGACGTTTTTAAAAACGTCACTTTAATTGACCGTGTGTGGGGGAAAACGTTGTTTTATGTCTTCTAAAAAACGACCCAAAAAAATTGAAGCATGCTTCAACTTTATGTGTCGTTTTTCAAAACGTCAACTTTTACTTCACAGAAATTGACCGTGTGTAGCAAAAACATTGTTTAAAACGACGTTTTTTCATCCGCGCATGCCCAGAAGCTACTTATGAAGCGAGCTTCAATGGAAAAACGTGGTGGAACGTAACCTCGCTTTGCTAGAACATTGTGAGAAAAACGATGGTGTGTAGGCAACTTCGTCTTTGAACATTGAAGTTTCAAAAACGTAGTTTTTTACTTCACAGAAAATGTCATTTTATTTCATCACATAAAGTGATGGTGTGTATGCGGCATTAGTGTAGCAATATGGTTACATTTAATAAAGGTACAACATTTAGCAACTCACATGGTTGATGATTAACCGCTTGGGCACCGCCGCACGACGATATACGTCGGGAAAATGGCACGGCTGGGCTCAAGTGCGTACAGGTACGTCCCCTTTAAGATCCCAGCCGTGGGTCACGAGCAGTCCTCTTCTCCGTGACCGTCCCCGCAGGGAACAGCGGACCCGATCGCCGTCGGTGTCCCGTGATCGGGTCACAGAGCTAAAGAACGGGGAGCGGTAAGTGTAAAAATTCTCCCCGTGCTTCCTAGTGACCTGTCACTGATCGTCTATTCCCTGTCATAGGGAACAACGATCAGTGACGTCACACGCCAAGCCACGCCCCCTACAGTAAGAATCACTCCCTAGGTCACATTTAACCCCTACAGCGCCCCCCCTCCTGGTTAACCCCTTCACTGCCAGTGTCATTTTCACAGTAATCAGTGCATATTTATAGCACTAGTCGCTGTAAAAATGACAATGGTCCCAAAATAGTATCAAAAGTGTCCGATCTGTCCACTATAATGTCGCAGTCACGATAAAAATCGCTGATCGCTGCCATTACTAGAAAATAAAAATTATTAATAAAAATGCAATAAATCTATCCCCTATTTTGTAGACGCAATACATTTTGCGCAAACCAATCCATAAACGCTTATTGCAATTTTTTTACCAAAAATATGTAGAAGAATACGTATCGGCCTAAACTTTTTTTTGTTTATAGGGCAAAAAATAAAAACCGCAGAGGTGATCAAATACCACCAAAAGAAAGCTCTATTTGTGGGAAAAAAAAGGACGCCAATTTTTTTTTGGGAGCCACGTTGTCAGTTAAAGCGTCGCAGTGCCAAATCGCAAAAAGTGGCCTGGTCCTTTAGCTACACAATGGTCCGGGGCTGAAGTGGTTAAAAGAGGCACATCTAAGTATGCAGGGATCCGGGGTAAAGCGATCCACATAGACCGTCCTTCGCACCGCCGGCTCTCACCGCTATCAGTTTGCAATCGTGACTGGGAAGACTACCCTGCAGTAGAGCGATCTGAAAGCGAGGCTTGAAGCGCTCGTGAAGTACAGTGTGGAAGGGACGACAATGATGGCGGTGCGGGGGATGGTCTATGTGAACAGCTTTTCCCCGGATCCCTGCATACTTAGATGTGCCTCTTTTAATCATCTATCATGTGAGTTTCTAAATGTTGGACCTTCATTAAATGTAACCATATTGCTACACTTAGAGGCGCCTCTCTTCTCTTTTATACTCAGTTGTGACGTTACTTGTATATCAAGACATCGCTTGTATATCAGGTCACAATGTATTTAAACATCTTGCTTGTCTTGCAAAATGCTCTCAAACCAAGTTACTCTCAATCCAAGGTTTTACTGTACTAAAATCTTTTAGAATCTTAAATCCCTAAATGCCATCTCCCAGTGACCCTTTAAGTGGGCTTTATTGCCCAGAAGGTGGGACAGCTTTTCTATCATGTGATTGCTGTGGTATGCAATACCGCATGCGGCCAGAGGTGGGGGGGGGTGCCGGAGAGCCTCGGAAACGTCCGGAGATGCCAGAGGACACCTCGGTCTGACCTTGGCAAACCTCGGGAAGGCTTGGGAACGGAGTATTTCGGTGTCTTTCCGAGCATTACCGAACAGCGCCGTTCGGCTCCGGCGCCCCCCACCTCAGGCCAAACGCGGTACTGCATATCGCTTTGGCCTGAATCCTGCTCGTGTTGCGAGTCAACACTCACAAACCAAGTTATTATTATTTTTTTTAAATACAGCGCTCGTATTGTGAAACGCTTGTTTACCGCGTTCCTCGCAATCTGAGGTTCCGCTGTATTTAGCCAATCTTTACTTGACATCATTTCACATGAATTTGTTTTTTTCCATAGTTGATGCAACGTTGGTATAATTCCTTCTTGCAAATGTATTGAACACGAGTATACAAGCTGTTTCTATAGTTTTGTTGCGTATGCCAACAATGACTATTGTACGGTAATATATTATTTATCCCGAGGTGATTGGTTACAGCAAACAAAGAAATGAGCTCTACCACAGTGAACAATTGGTGTGTTGCCATGAGTGTGCGTCTGTATGTATGCGTAATATCTACACACTCTCTTATAAATAAATGTAACAAACATTTTTATAATGTATTAAAACCTAGACAGTGTTAGTAGGGCAGAGGTTGGTGTCAGTGTTTTTTTTATTTTTAATATTTTGTTTTCGCATTATTTTTTTACACTTTTTTTTTTAGGAGTACTATTGGGGGGCTTTTGTGAAATAGCAGGGGCAATTTGCGCTGCACGGGGTGATTAAGGAGTGCCCAGGCACACTTGGCACACCCCCTGCGCACGCCTTTGTGTGTTGCAGAGTATTTCCATGAATGTGAGATCAGTGTTGCCAACCTACCAGATTGAAATTTACTGGCACGACACCCAAAATTTACTGGCGCAGCCACGTTTTTACTGGCATTTCACAAAAGTCACAAAATTAAATTTTTAGGTGCAAATTTCAGTATTTAGGCTACAAACAAGTACGCAAGGCAAACAGCAATGTGATTTAAGGTAAACAAAAAACATTTTTTTTGTTATTTTCGATATAATAAGGGCAAATTATTTAGTCACAACACCCCCTGCCTTCACCCCCCTCTGCGGTGCCACAATCTCCCCCTGCCTCCAATCTCCCTCTGCCTCCAATCTCCCTCTTCCTCCAATCTCCCTCTGCCTCCAATCTCCCCCTGCCTCCAATCTCCCCCTGCCTCCAATCTCCCCTGCCTCCAATCTCCCCCTGCCTCCAATCTCCCCCTGCCTCCAATCTCCCCCTGCCTCCAATCTCCCCCTGCCTCCAATCTCCCCCTGCCTCCAATCTCCCTCTGCCTCCAATCTCCCTCTGCCTCCAATATCCCCCTGCCTCCACTCTCCCCCTGCCTCCAATCTCCCCCTGCCTCCAATCTCCCCCTGCCTCCAATCTACCCCTTGCCTCCAATCACCCTCTGCCTCCACTCTCCCCCTGCCTCCAATCTCCCTCTGCCTCCAATCTCCCCCTGCCTCCAATCTCCCCCTGTCTCCAATGTCCCCCTGCCTCCAATCTCCCTCTGCCTCCAATCTCCCCCTGCCTCCAATCTCCCTCTGCCTCCAATCTCCCTCCAATCTCCCCCTGCCTCCAATCTCCCCCTGCCTCCACTCTCCCCCTGCCTCCACTCTCCCCCTGCCCCCAATCACCCTCTGCCTCCAATCTCCCCCTGCCTCCACTCTCCCCCTGCCTCCAATCTCCCTCTGCCTCCAATCTCCCCCTGCCTCCAATCTCCCCCTGCCTCCAATCTCCCTCTGCCTCCAATCTCTCCCTGCCTCCAATCTCCCTCTGCCTCCAATCTCCCCCTGCCTCCAATCTCCCTCTGCCTCCAATCTCCCCCTGCCTCCAATCTCCATCTGCCTCCAATCTCCCCCTGCCTCCAATCTCCACCTGCCTCCAATCTCCCCCAGGCCCCCTGCCTCCAATCACCCCCTGCCTCCATCGGCCCCTGGGGTGCCACCAACAACCCCTGTCTCCACCCCCCACCCTCTGCGGTACCACCATCCAACTCTGCGGTGCCTCCAATCACCCCCTGCCACTAACACCCCCTGCCTCTATCCCCATCTGCGGTGCCACCACAGCCACCATCTCCCCCTGCCTCCAATCTCCATGCTCAGTTCCAAGCCGAACCGATCTCGGCTATTTTTACTGGCACATTCCCACAATCACAGACATTTACAAACGGGGGAAAAAGTGCCTGTTTTTAGGGACGGTTGGCAACACTGGGTGACACTAATCCAGCGAGAAAAACAAGAAGCACTTTTTAACTACTAAGTTAAAAATGCTTTTTAACCACTTCAATACCAGGCTATAGTCATATGACTTCCGCAGGAGGGATCTCCCATCCTGGGTGGACGTCATATGACATCATGGGCTTGCCCGGCCGTCTAGGGGACATGCGCCACGTCGCTCAGGACCTGGTGCGTGTACCCGCGATTGCACGTGAACAAGGCAGGACGAGGGATGGCGTCACTGATCGCTGCTCCCAATGAGAGGGAGCATACGATCAGTGTCACTAGGCAGAACGGGAAGATGCTTGTTTACTCTGGCCTCTCCCCGTTCTGCAGCGGACATCGAGGCCCCGGGTCCCGCGGGCACTGTCATGTCAAAGTGACGTGGATATACGTTACTTTGCCCAGCCGTGCCATTCTGCCAACGTAAATGTACAGGAGCCAGTCGTTAACCGGTTAACCTAAGGTTTCTAAAGCCTCGTACAATCGATCAATCCATCCGATGAAAACGGTCTGAAGGACCGTTGTCATAGGTTAACCGATGAAGCTGACTGATGGTCCGTCGCGCCTACACACCATAGGTTAAATAACCGATCGTGTCAGAACGCAGTAAGGTAAAACACAACGACGTGCTGAAAAAAACGAAGTTCGATGCTTCCAAGCATGCGTCGACTTGATTCTGAGCATGCGCGGGTTTTTAACCGATGCTTTTGCATACTAACGATCGGTTTTGACCTATCGGTTAGGAATCCATTGGTTAAATTTTAAAGCAAGTTTTCTTTTTTTTTAACCGAAGGTTAAATAACCTATGGTGCCCACACACGATCGGCTTGGAGCGATGAAAACGTTTTCATCGGTTTAACCTATCGCGTGTACAGAACCTTAAAGGAGACACATGGCCACACAATGAAGTTGGATGAGAAGTGGTTCAATCTTAATTTGTAAGCAGTGATGATGTGGAACTCCCTTCCACAGTTGTTGGTGTCAGTGGGGAGTGTGGATACATCCAAAAAACAATAAAGCATGCGTCGACTTGATTCTGAGCATGCGTGGATTTTTGACCGATGGACTTCCACACAGACGAACGTTTTTTTTTATCCATAGGAAAATTTTAAAACATGTTGGGCCAGATTCACAAAGAGATACGACGGTGTATCTACAGATACACCATCGTATCTCTGACTTACACTGGTCCTATCTATGCGCCTGATTCATAGAATCAGATACGCATAGATAGGGCTAAGATCTGACAGTGTTACACTGTGTTACACTGTCGGATCTTTTTTTCAATTTAAAAATGGCGCCGGGGGCGTTCCCGCTGATTTACGATAAATAATATGTAAATCAGCGAGATACGCAAATTCACGAAACGTACGCGGACCCGTCGCAGTGTTCTTACGTCGTTTCCGTAGCGGTTTTCCGTCGTATACTTACCCTTGCTTTTATCAGGCGCAGCCAATGTTAAGTATAGCCGACATTCCCGCGTCAAATTTAAATTTTTTAACGTCGTTTGCGTAAGTCGTTCTCGAATACGGACGGACGTCGTTTACGTAAGCGTCACAACCACTGACGTCCTAGCGACGTCAGTGGGAGCAATGCACGCCGGGAAATTTCGCGGACGGCGCCTGCGCATTTAAATCGGCGCGGTGAACGCGCCTGATTTAAATATGACACTCCCCTAGCCGCGGAATTTGAATTCCGCTGGGGGATTTAGTATCCGCCGTCGCAAGTTTGGAGGTAAGTGGTTTGTGAATTAGCCACTTGCCTCCTAAACTTGCGGGAGCGGATCTTAATTCACGTAGATCGAGCGGATCTATAGATCCGCTGAGCTACGTGAATCTGGCCCGTTCTATTTTTTTTTTCACCGATGGAAAACAAACTGATGGGGCCCACACACGATCGGTTTGTGCGATGAAAACGGACCATCGTGTGTACACGGCTTTAGATGTACCGTATTTATCGGCGTATACCGCGCACTATTTTGCCCTGTAAATCAGGGCAAAATCGTGGGTGCGCGATATACGCCGATACCCGCTTTCCCGCGCCGAGTTTGAATACTGCGCTGACATATACCGAGCGCAGTACACTCGTGTATAGTCGGGCAGTCTCGGCTACACTCGCGCTCACGTCCTGTACGTCCAGGACGTCAGCGCGAGCATTGCCGACTATACGCGAGTGTACTGCGCTCGGTATATGCCGGCGCAGTATTCAAACTCGGCGCGGGAAAGCGGGAAACGAGCGAGGAGGACGCCGCAGAAGGACGCCGGACCCGACAAAGAGGACACCCGAAGCCGCAGACGGACGCCGGACCCGACGAGGCCGCCGATGGACGCCGTGCAAGACACCAAACTGCAAGTACAAAAATCTTTTTTTCCACAGGAATTTCTGGGCAACTTTAGGGGTGCGCGCTATACGCGGGAGCGTGCTATACCCCAATAAATACGGTATTTTTTTTTTTTTTTTTTCAAGTACTGTATGTTTATTAGGTTTTACAAGATAAATAAATACATACAGCTTTTCTGAAGTAATATATGCATTCAAAGTTCCATGACATATAACTAACATAAAGGGGCAGATTCAGCTACCTTTGCGCAGTTTTTACGGAGGCACAGGGCAAAGTTTTTGCCCTGCGCCCCCGCAAATTTTCTGCGCTACCCGCGATTCACGGAGCAGTAGCTCCGTAAATTGCGTGGGCGCTCTTGCAAAATGCCCGGCGTAAGCGCGCGCAATTTAAATGATCCCGTAGGGGGCGGGAATCACTTAAATTAGGCGCGTTCCCGCGCCGAGCGTAGAGCACATGATCTGTCGGGAAACTTTCCCGACGTGCATTGCGGCAAATGACGTCGCAAGGACGTCATTTGCTTCAAAGTGAACGTGAATGGCGTCCAGCGCCATTCACGATTCACTTACGCAAACTACGTAAAGTTCAAATTTCGCGACGCGGGAACGACGGGTATACGTAACATTGGCTGCCCCTGCTAATAGCAGGGGCAGCCTTACGCGAAATACGCCGTACGCAAACGACGTAAACTGCATACGCAGGCCTCGCGTAACGTTGTGAATCGGCGTTAGTATGCAATTTGCATACTATACGCTGAGCACAACGGGAACGCCCCCTAGCGGCCATCGCAAGAATGCAGCCTAAGATATGCGTGGGATAAGAGACTTATGCCACGCATATCTTAGGCTGCAGTCGGCGTAACGAGGTTCCTGAATCAGGAGCATTCGTTACGCCGGCGCAAGTAAGCAATTGCGCTGCGTAACTATGGTTACACAGGCGCAATTGTTCTCTGAATCCGGGCCATAATATACATTCTATAATGAATAAGAATGTTGCAAATCAAAATATGCAATTTAATAACTTATAATTTATAAGCAACAAAAATAAAAGGGAAATGGAGGGGGTAAGGGAAGGAATGGGTATATAATTGTCTGAAACGGAAGAAATGAACTTAGTAAAGTGGTCACGTTCTATCTCTTGTAGGAGTATGGTACATTTATAGATGTATTTCTTAGTAAAATGCAATATACAGGGATATGGAAATTGGTAGCGTCATAAACACGCATGCACACGTTGAACTGGATGTAAATTATTCACCTGGGTGACGCTCATTAAAACAAATTATTTCCATTACAGAATGGCGTGACTGCTAGGTGCGCCGCATCCGAATACAGAAATTTCAGCTACATACATCAGCAACTATTTAACCACTTCCTGTCCGGCCTATAGCAAAATGACAGCCGGGAAGTGGTTAAGTTATCCTGACTGGGCGTCATATGATGTCCAGCAGGATAACAAGCCAGCGGGCGCCCGCGGCGCGGCAATCCGTGGTGCTGTGTGTTACACCGCAACTCCGATCTAGGTAAAGAACCTCTGATGGAGGCTCTTTACCACTAGGGTGACCACATTTCCAAACTACCATTCAGGGACACCCTCCCTTCCCAAAAATCAGCTTGTGCTGTAACGAATCACAGCACAGTGATTGGACGCAAGAGGCGGGATTTATGATTTCTCCAATCACAAGCAGGGGGCGGGGATTGTGCTCCTCCAGGCATTCCCGGCCAGGACAAGTACTGTCAGTGAGTAAAGCAGTGATGTGGGGGTGGCCTTTTTTGGGGGCATCAGATTGGCCCGGGGGGTGGCTGTGTCAGTTCAATTCTGGGACACTGTATTGTCCTCAACTAAAGGTACCCGGGACAGACCTGCAAAATGTGGGACTGTCCCGAGCAATCCGGGACACGTGGTTACCCTATTTACCACATGATCAACAACAGGAATAGTTTTTCGGCTTTTCCTCCATCGCGTCTGACAGACATGACTAGAAGAGAGCCGATCAGATGCTCTACTGACGGGGGGCGTCTGCGCTAATTGAATATCAGCACAGCCCCCAGAGGATACCCACCCAGGACCACCAGGGATGCCACTCAGGATCACCAGGGAAGCCCACCAGTGATAACTTTTGCAGCGATACCTCACATGTGTGGTATGAACAATGGGGTAGATTCAGGTACAGCTGGGCGCTCCTTACGGAGGCGCAGTGTACCCTTTTTACCCTGCGCCTACGCAAATTATTTGCGCTACGCTTCATTCATGAAGCAGTAGCCACGTAATTTGCGTGGGCACTCTTAAAAAATGCCCTGCGTAAGGGCGCCTAATGTAAATGATCCCGTAGGGGGGGGGGAATCATTTAAATTAGGCGCGTTCCCGCGCCGAGCGTAGAGCGCATGCTCCGTCGGGAAACTTTCCCGACGTGCATTGCGGTAAATGACGTCGCAAGGACGTCATTTGCTTCAAAGTGAACGTGAATGGCGTCCAGCGCCATTCGTGATTCACTTACGCAAACTACGTAAATTTCAAACCTCGCGACGCGTGAACGACGGGTATCCTTAGCATTGGCTGCCCCTGCTTTTAGCATGTGCAGCCTTACGCGAAAAACCCGACGTACGCAAACGACGTAAACTGCGTACGCAGGGCTCGCGTAACGTTGTGAATCGGCGTTAGTATGCAATTTGCATACTATACGCTGACCACAACGGGAACGCCACCTAGCGGCCAACGTAAGAATGCAGCCTAAGATATGAGGGCATAAGAGCCTTATGCCACGCATATCTTAGGCTGTAGTCGGCGTAACGAGCTCTCTGAATCAGGAGAACTCGTTACTCCGGGGCAAGTAAGCAATTGCGCTGCGTAACTATGGTTACGCAGACGCAATTGCTCTCTGAATCTGGGCCAATGTTTACATGTGTGCGTGCGACCTACATATGCGTTTACCTCTGTGCATGAGCACAGGGGGCAGGCTCCCTTTAACAAAACAAATATTATTGTATTACCCACTTCTCGGCTGCCATATAGCAGTTTTACTGCTACAGGGTGGCCACTGTGCACCAGATCACATATACATGCATGATTCTGCACTTCCAAATAACAGGGTCAAATGCGTGACCCCGGCGGCTCGCTTCCGCTGTGATTATGCACAGCGGGAACCGATCAGCGGGTCTTGCCAGCACCCGCTAATCATTCATTACAGAGACAGAACTGCAGTCTACCTATGTAACCAGGCCCGTCGCTACAGGACAGGCAAAACAAACAATTGCTTGGGGCCCCCCGAGCTGGCCTGGGGCCCCCAACTGCCCCTTCCCAGGATGTAGCCGAGCTCCTCTTCCTTCCACCTGGAGTCCTGTCAGTCCGGCTGTGTACCGCGCGTGGTACAGGAGACTGACAGGAAGTGCACTATCTGATAGGGGACTGGGGAAGAGGAGCTCGGCCACGCTACAGCGGCAGCCTACAGGGAAGAAGGGGAGGAAAGAAGAGAAACAAATTTGAGTGTAGCGCTAACGTAGGCTTTGCATGCGGGGGGGGGTGCTTGGGGGCCCCCATTTTGCTTGGGGCCCCCAAATTCCTTCAAACGGCCTTGTATGTAACAAAACGCAGATTGCTGTTCTGTAAGTAGGGAAGGTATGGATCCTGTGTTCCTGCAAAGCAGGGACAAAGATCCATGTCTTCCCCTTGTAAAAGCACCTCCCCCACAGTGCACAAACACTGGCTAGGCACACATTTAACCATTTGATTGCCCCTAATGTTAACCCCCTTCCCAGCCAGTGTCATTAGTACAGTGACAGTACATATTTTTTAGCACTGATCACTGTATTAGCCACTTAAGCCCCGGACCATATTGCTGCCTAAAGACCCAAGGGGTTTTTACAGTTCGGGACTGCGTCGCTTTAACAGACAATTGCGCGGTTGTGCGACATGGCTCCCAAACAAAATTGGCGTCCTTTTTTTCCCCACAAATAGAGCTTTCTTTTGGTGGTATTTGATCGCCTCTGCGGTTTTTCTTTTTTGCGCTATAAACAAAAATAGAGCGACAATTTTGAAAAAAATGCAATATTTTTTACTTTTTGCTGTAATAAATATCCCCCAAAAACATATATAATTTTTTTTTTCCTCAGTTTAGGCCGATACGTATTCTTCTACCTATTTTTGGTAAAAAAAATCGCAATAATCGTTTATCGGTTGGTTTGCGCAAAATTTATAGCGTTTACAAAATAGGGGATAGTTTTTTTGCATTTTTTTTTATTTTATTTTTTTTTACTACTAATGGCGGCGATCAGCGATTTTTTTTCATGACTGCAACATTATGGCGGACACTTCGGACAATTTTGACACATTTTTGGGACCATTGTCATTTTCACAGCAAAAAATGCATTTAAATTGCATTCTTTATTGTGAAAATGACAGTTGCAGTTTGGGAGTTAAACACAGGGGGCGCTGTAACATTTAGTGTTCACTTTGTGTGTGTTTACTAGTGTAGGGGTGTGTGGCTGTAGGACTGACATCATCGATCGGGTCTTCCCTATAAAGGGGATGACACGATCGATGCGCCGCCACAGTGAAGCACGGGGGAACCCGTGTTTACATACGGCTCTCCCCGTTCTTCAGCTCCGGGGAGCGATCGCGACGGAGCGGCTAAAAACAAATAGCCGCGCCGTCGTCCCGGATCGCTCCCCGCAGGAATCCGACCTCCGCATGTACCGGGGGGGTCCCGATCGGACCCCCCACCCACGTCTAGCAGAGGACGTACAGGTACGTGATTGTGCCTGTCCGTGCCATTCTGCCGACGTATATGTACATGAGGAGGTCGGGAAGTGGTTAGTGTCACTGGCTCCCACAAAGTGTCAAATGTGTCAGTTAAGACCCATGCACACAAGCTGACTTTTTGACAACAACAGTCCGATGGACGTGTTTTATCAGACAATACGGCGATCTGTACGCTCCATCGGACAATTGTTTTCGGTTTTTCAACGGACAAATGTTCGCTGTGCATGCTCTCAAACTTTCCAACAACAAATGTCCGATGGAGCATCATCCAATCATGTGTACACAAGTCCATCGGACTAAAATCCAAAGTACAAACATGCATGCTCAGAACCAATGCTAAAGATCAGACAACAATAGCAGAAGTTGCCCAAAAGGGTGGCGGTAAGGAGCTGAAAAAACACGTGATTTGGTGAATGTTGGCTGAAAATGTTCTGCCGTGTGTATGCAGAACAAGTTCACGGCCAACGCCCCCTTCGGATCAAAATCCGCGGAAAAGTCTGATGTAAGTCTGATCGTGTGTATGAGGCTTTAGTGTCCGATTTGTCTGCTGCAATGCCACGGTCCCCCTATAAGTCGCTGATCGCCGCCATTACTAGTAAAAAAAAAAAAAATTAATCAAAATTCCATATATACATTCCATCGTTTCTAGACACCTTTAACTTTTGCGCAAACCAATCAATATACGCTTATTGAGATTTTTTTTTTTTTTTTACCAAATATATGTAACAGAATACATTTGCATAAATTGATGAAGAAATTTGATTTGAATTTTTTTTATTGGATATGTTTTATAGCAGAAATTAAAATATCTATTGTTTTCTTTTTTTCAAAACTGTCGGTCTTTTAGCGCAAAAAAGAAAAAATGCAGAGGTGGTCAAATACCACAAAAAACATTGGGGTAGATTCAGGTACAGCTGCGCGCTCCTTACGGAGGCGCAGTGTACCCTTTTTTCCCTGCGCCTACGCAAATTATTTGCGCTACGCTTCATTCATGAAGCAGTAGCCACGTAATTTGCGTGGGCGCTCCTCAAAAATGCCCTGCGTAAGGGCGCCTAATGTAAATGATCCCATAGGGGGCGGGAATCATTTAAATTAGGCGCGTTCCCGCGCCGAGCGTAGAGCGCATGCGCCGTCGGGAAACTTTCCCGACGTGCATTGCGGTAAATGACGTCGCAAGGACGTCATTTGCTTCAAAGTGAACGTGAATGGCGTCCAGCGCCATTCACGATTCACTTACGCAAACGACGTAAAATTTAAACCTCGCGACGCGGGAACGACGGGTATCCTTAGCATTGGCTGCCCCTGCTTTTAGCACGGGCAGCCTTACGCAAAAACCGCCGTACGCAAACGACGTAAACTGCGTACGCAGGGCTCGCGTAACGTTGTGAATCAGCGTTAGTATGCAATTTGCATACTATACGCTGACCACAACAGGAACGCCACTTAGCGGCCTGCGTAAGAATGCAGCCTAAGATATGAGGGCATAAGAGCCTTATGCCACGCATATCTTAGGCTGCATTCGGCGTAACAAGCTCTCTGAATCAGGAGAAGTCGTTACGCCGGGGCAAGAAAGCAATTGCGCTGCGTAACTATGGTTACGCAGGCGCAATTGCTTCTTGAATCTGGGCCATTGCTTTTACCAGACAAGAAACAGGAAGTGGGCTGTATAAGGTATTTACTGGCAGAAAAACATTTCGAAAGTTAAAACAAGGGCAGAAGATTTAATAAATGCTTCAGTGGGCTCTTCTTAAAGCTGTATTGGCCTAAATGTGGTGTCTCTCCATGTGAGACTGGAGCCTTTCCGCCTCCCCCTCCCTCTAATGCCTTGTACATACGATCGGTTTTCCGGTAAAAAGTCCGCCGGGAAGATCGAAAACCTGCTCGGTAGCTTTTTCCCCCTACACACGGCCGGTTTTCCCGACAGGAAAACTGCCATGAGAGCTTTGGTCGGGAAACCCGGCCATGTGTATGCTCCACCGCAGTGTTTTCCATAGGGAAACTTCCAGCTTAAAAACCACCAGGACACCGGTGGTAAAAAAGAAAATGGCCCAGATTCACAAAGCACTTACGCCGATGTATCGCGAGATACGCCGCATAAGTGTAACTATGCACAGTCGTATCCGTGCGCCGTGCCCACAATCTGAGATACGCCTAAAAATAGGCTTCCTACGACCGACGTAACTTGCCTACGCCTTCGTATCGTGGGCGCATATTTACACTGGGCGCATTTGCCGCTCCTATTGATTTGCTATGCACATATGGAAATGAGGGAGATACGCCGATTCACAAACGTACTTGCGCCCGGCGCATAATATACGCGGTTTGCGTAAGTCGTACGTCCGGCATAAAGTTATTCCCTATATAGGAGGCGCAACCCATGCAAAAGTATGGACCAGGGAACAGATGGCAGTTTTCCAGATGGGAAAACCGGTCATGTATACGAGGCATGAGGCTCAAACCCTGGCTTTATGTACATATGTAAGTAATCAATATTGACTTAATAGAGATATGGTGATGCAATATATACAGTGGGGAAAATAATTATTTGCTCCCCTGCAGATTTTTTAAGTTTGACCACTTACAAAGAAATGAAGGGTCTATAATTTTTATCATAGGTGTATTTTATATGTGTAGCGCCTGGTTACTTTAGAGTACCGATGCTATTTAAATTTAGAGGGCGATCAGAGTGTAGTTAAACTCTGATCCAAATTGTTATGTTCAAAACAGGGGGTAGATTCAGTAAGCAATTGCGTCTGCGTAACCATAGTTACGCAGCGCAATTGCTTAGTTGCGCCGGCGTATCGACTGCTCCTGATTCAGGAAGCTCGATACGCCGACTGCAGCCTAAGATATGACTAGCATAAGGCTCTTATGCCCTCATATCTTAGGCTGCATTCTTACGATGGCCGCTAGGTGGCGTTCCCGTAGTGGTCAGTGTAGAGTATGCAAATTGCATACCAACGCCGATGCACATGCACGTCGGGAAAGTTTCCAGACGGAGCATGCGCACTACGTTCGGCGCGGGAACACGCCTAATTTAAATGATCCACGCCCCCTATGGGATCATTTAAATTATGCGCCCTTACGCCGGGCAGTTTTAAGGAGCGCCCGCGCAAATTACGTAGCTACTGCTTCATGAATGAAGTGTAGCACAGTTAATTTACGGAGGCGCAGTGTTAAAACAGTACGCTGCGCCTCCGCAAGAGGGCGCAATTCGTACCTGAATCTACCCCACTGTCTCTGTCTTAGCTTGGCTGTGCTGTGGGCTCATTCTGTTGCGCTGGGGTGTTCTACCCACCCCCGTGCAGTAGATGGCAGCAGTGGAGTCAAGGTTCGGGTGCTCTTCCCCAGCAGCCAATCGAGAGGGTTGAGCCTCGCTTTGTATGCTGGGGGAGGGTATTTATGGGGCAGACGCCATTGGTTCTGGGTTCGTCTCCTTCGTCCAGTGTGGCACCCACCTTTAGGGTGGCAACCTCACAGCGCCCCGGCGTTATGGCCTACCTGGCCGGGGCGTGCAAGCCACGCGGTGTTCCTGGTTCCGCGACCATGTTGGTCCGGAACATTTGAACAGCGACGGGGACCCAGTGAGCGACTGGATTGCCACCTTCGAGGATCCCAAGCTGTACTGCTGTTCGGTGGGGAGTCCATCTGAGGAGCGCCAATGAGAGGCTGGCGGTCCAATAGGATTTTGACAAACCACCGGGGATCAAGGTAGCTGGACACTGAAGGATTGATCACCTGTCAGTCGGTACCTGGGTGACGTTAAGAAGGAGACGTAGGCGTAATTCACCTAAGGAGGATTACCTCCGTAACTACAATCAGAGAGGGCCTGTGGCAGAGGCGTCTCCCTGACGTTCACCAAGGAGGGTGTGTGGCAGAGACTTTATCCTACAAATGTTTGAGTGATACTCCGGCTGCCAGGTCAGTGAGAGGGGCCTGTCCGGGTACACTAACCCCACTCAGGCAGGAGTAGTGCAGAAAGTGTTACATAAAGGAGCAGGACTGTTCCAAATACTACGCCTGAGGCCTCGTACACACGACGGAACATGTCTGCTGAAACTGGTCCACAGACCAGTTTCAGCGGACATGTTCGGTCGTCTGTACGTCCGACCGGACAATTTTCCGGCGGATCGGACAGGTTTCCAGCGGACAAATGTTTCTTAGCATGCTAAGAAACATGTCCGCTGGAAGCCTGTCCGTCGGACATGTTCGGTCGTCTGTACGACTTACCGGACATGTCCGCTCGGCCGAAAGCCCTTAAATGCGTCGAAGTGATTCGACGCATGCGTGGAAGCATTGACCTTCCAGGGTCGCGCACATCGCTGCGTCATCGTTGCGGCAACGGCGTGGCCACGTCACCGCGTATCCTGTCCGCGGGGATTTTGGTTTGATAGTAGATAGTAGACAAATAGTAGAATAAAGTGCTATAGCGCGTAAATGTAATGCACCGACAGTAAATCTCATGCCCTTTTTTTATTACCACTACTCTTCCTTTATATTGGCTTTTGAAATTTACAAATGCAGCAATTTAGAAATTGGATGAAAGGTTTAGCCCTGAGAAACAAGGCTGTCTTAATGAGAGGGCACACCTGGGCACTGCCCAGGGGCCCCAGCTGCATGGGGGGCCCCTGCCATTTCACCAAAGCAGCTGGTTCTTGAGCCCGGGCTGCCCCGAAATTGGGGCAGCCTGGGATGCCCCTCTACATCCCAGATATCCCCCCAGCACTCTGACCCCTCTACATCCCAGACATCCCTCCAGCACTCTGACCCCTCTACACCCCAGATATCCCCCCAGCACTCTGACCCCTCTACATCCCAGATATCCCCCCAGCACTCTGACACCTCTACACCCCAGATGTCCCCCCAGCACTCTGACCCCTCTACACCCCAGATGTCCCCCCAGCACTCTGACCCCTCTACACCCCAGATATCCCCCCAGCACTCTGACCCCTCTACATCCCAGATATCCCCCCAGCACTCTGACCCCTCTACACCCCAGACATCCCTCCAGCACTTTGACCCCTCTACACCCCAGATATCCCCCCAGCACTCTGACCCCTCTACACCCCAGATATCCCCCCAGCACTCTGACCCCTCTACACCCCAGATATCCCCCCAACACTCTGACCCCTCTACACCCCAGATATCCCCCCAACACTCTGACCCCTCTACACCCCAGATATCCCCCCAGCACTCTGACCCCTCTACACCCTAGATATCCCCCCAGCACTCTGACCCCTCTACACCCTAGATATCCCCTACCTCCTACCTACTTGATTTCTGTTTACCTGCACTGTCTCCCTTGTAGGGGCCCCAGAGCATTACTTTGCTCAGGGGCCCATGATGCTATTAAGACGGCCCTGCTGAGAAACACTTGTGGCGGCTGGTTCTGGAGGATTTTGGGCGTGACGGGACGGGCAGGGCCCTCCAAGTCCGCACTCAACCTACGGGTGAAGTTCCCCTGGAGCCCGACACTGTGGCTTCTGTGTTGACCCGATCTCCTTTCCGGGTTCTGGATCTTAAGCGTTCTGTTCTGATTTGCTGGGACAGAAAGCCGGAAGCTGGTGGTGAGTGTTGATTTTGGTTGTAAAGGTTTGTTTTGTTTCACCTTAATGCATCCTATGCACCTGGCAATGACGGCCCCCCCCAGCCCCCCCATTTTACTTACCTGAGTCCGTTCACCTGCTGTGCGCATCCCCCGGCGTCCTCTTTATAGCGGCGCAGCCATTGGCTCGCTCTGTTGTCGATCACATCCAATGACGCAGTGCACCAGGGGCGGGGCCGGCTGTATCAGGGGAGCGCGCCCGCAAGCTAACCCCCATTGGGAGAGCGCTTCCCATGAAGGGGGTTAGCTGATGCGGGGAGGAGCCGAGACAGCCGCCGAGGGACCCCAGAAGATGAGGATCAGGACCACTCTGTGCAAAACGAACTGCACATTGGAGGTAAGTATAACATGTTTGTTAATAAAAAAATAAAAAATGAAGCCATACAACCCTCATAATTAAAATACGTTTTTGTGCCTGGAGTTCAGCTTTAACCGCTTGCCGACCGCCCACCGCCGTTTTACGGCGGCAGGTCAGCTGCGCAAAATCACGTAATATAACGTGATTTTTCTTTGCGGCCCCTGCTCGCCCCTGGTGCTGATGCGGGTGCCCGGAGGGCGCCCACGATCGCTCGTGACAGGGCGAGAAGCAGGAGCTGTGTGTGTGTAAACACACAGCTCCTGGTTCTTTCAGGGGGAGAAATTACTGATCGTATGTTCATATAAAGTATGAACAGCGATCTGTCATTTCCCCTAGTCAGTCCCATCCCCCCCTTCAGTTAGAACACACACAGGGAACATAATTAACCCCTTCCTCGCCCCCAAGTGTTAAGCCCTTCCCTGCCAGTGACATTTTTATAGCACTGATCGCTATAAAAATGCCAATGGTTCCAAAAATGTGTCAAAAGTGTCCGAAGTGTCCGCCATAATGTCGCAGTACCGTTAAAAATCGCCCCCATTACTAGTAAAACAAATATATTAATAAAAATTCCATAAAACTATTCCCTATTTTGTAAACGCTATAAATTTTGCGCAAACCGATCATTAAACGCTAATTGTGATGAATAATACGTATCGGCCTAAACTGAGGAAAAAATAATTATATCTTTTTTGGGGATATTTATTATAGCAAAAAGTAAAAAATATTGTTTTTTTTTTTCAAAATTGTCGCTCTATTTTTGTTTATAGTGCAAAAAAAATAAAACGCAGAGGTGATCAAATACCACCAAAAGAAAGCTCTATTTGTGGGGAAAAAAAGGACGCCAATTTTGTTTGGGAGCCACGTCGCACGACCGCGCAATTGTCAGTTAAAGCGACGCAGTGCCGAATGGCAAAAAGGGGCAAGATCTTTTAGCTGCATAATGGTCCGGGTCTTAAGTGGTTATGGAATATAATTGAATGAAGCTTTTGTGCCTGGAGTTCAGCTTTAAGGAATACAGCTCAGCACGAGGCAGACCACAGAGCATGCTTTGAAAACAAGTATCACTTAGATCAGATGGACTGTATGGCCGCCTTCACTACCCACAATATCTATAAACGGAATTCACATTTACCCATGACTTCCTTCTGCCTACTGTGGCTTTACCACCAGCCAACCGTCCCTTATTGGCAGGGAATGTCCCACCTTTGTGACTAATTTCCTCCCTCATCATTAGTCATCATGTGTACAGATCTGTATACTGTAGATAATTCTACTTTTTATAGTATAAACCCAATTATTAAATTTTATATAATCTTAAACCCCCATTTCCCCGTGGCCCTTTAAGTGGATGTTAATACCCAGAAGGCAGCAGGGCTTCTCTATCATGTGACCGCTGTGATTGGCTCTCACAGCTGCCACATGGTCAGGAGCCACCTTGATTCTTCCTCATCAGAAGCCATACCCAAGAGCTGTCAGTAATAATTTGGTCAGCGTGCTCCAAGCACACAGTGGCCTTTTAAGTGGGCTTTAATGCCCAGAAGGCAGCACAGCTTCTCTATCATGTGACCGCTGTGATTGGCTCTCACAGCTGCCACATGGTCAGGAGCCACCTTGATTCTTCCCGATCAGAAGCCGTACCCAAGAGCTGTCAGTAATAATTTGGTCAGCGTGCTCCAAGCACACAGTGGCCTTTTAAGTGGGCTTTAATGCCCAGAAGGCAGCACAGCTTCTCTATCATGTGACCGCTGTGATTGGCTCTCACAGCTGCCACATGGTCAGGAGCCACCTTGATTCTTCCCGATCAGAAGCCGTACCCAAGAGCTGTCAGTAATAATTTGGTCAGCGTGCTCCAAGCACACAGTGGCCTTTTAAGTGGGCTTTAATGCCCAGAAGGCAGCACAGCTTCTCTATCATGTGACCGCTGTGATTGGCTCTCACAGCTGCCACATGGTCAGGAGCCACCTTGATTCTTCCCGATCAGAAGCCGTACCCAAGAGCTGTCAGTAATAATTTGGTCAGCTTGCTCCAAGCACACAGTGGCCTTTTAAGTGGGCTTTAATGCCCAGAAGGCAGCACAGCTTCGCTATCATGTGACTGCTGTGATTGGCTCTCACAGCAGCCACATGGTTAGGAGCATAGGTGTGCGCAACCTATAGCATAAGGGTGTGCACCCCCAAAGCTCCAACACATGTGCATTTTATTTATATTTACCGGCCTCTTCGCCGCTCTCCATCTTGAAACAATGGGATGAAGGGGGAGCAAGGGCGCACATGGGGGACCCGGGCAACAGAAGGAAGAGTAACAGGGAAAGGAGGGGTGGCATGTATTAGTACCAATCTGCTATATTTTCCTCCTGTAGCAGCTGAATGTTGACAAAAGGGAGGAGGAGGAGAAGCCTACTTTCAGCTGCTGCAAGATTAAAATGCAGATCGGTTCCACTAAATTCCACCCCCCGCCACCTCTCCTGTCTAGGTTCTGAGGTCGGCAAGGAAAGATAGCGGTTTACCTGTCACCTGCCCACCATTGACAGGTTGCCAATCCCAGGATTAGGCAAACCTGGCACACCCCTTGTGCACGCCTATGGTAAGGAGCCCGTCTTGTTGATAAATCTACTACTAGTATCAACTTGATCTTATATAATCTTTAATCCCTTAACAGTGGCCCTGGAAGTGGGCTTTAATGCTAATGAGGTGATATAGCCTCTCTATCATGTGACCATTGTGATTGGCTCTTAGAGTGATCACATGATCAGGAGCCATCCTGCTCACTTTCAATCGGAAGCCATACTTGAAAGCTGTTATTCTGGACAGTGTGCTGGCAATGCTCTATGGCCCTTTAAGCGGGTTTTAATGCCCAGGAGGTGGCAGGGCTTCTCTATCATGTGGCCACTGTGATTGGCTCTCACAGCGGCCACATAGTCAGGGCCCAGTCTTGCTGTTTAGCAATCAGAATCTGTACTTGAGGGCATTTTGGCCCTTTAAATGGGCTTTAATTACTTGCTTACTGGGCTCTTATACCCCCTTTCTGCCCAGGCCAATTTTCAGCTTTCACCGCTGTTGCACTTTGAATGGCAATTGCGCAGTCATGCTACATGGTACCAATATGACATTTCTCTCATTTTTTCCCCACATAAATAGAGCTTTCTTTTGATGGTTAACTGTGTTTTTTATGCTAAAGAAACAAAAAAACTTTGCAAAAAGGTAATTTTTCTCCTTCGCTGATGAGCACTGATAGTCTGCACTGATAGGCACTGATAAATGGCGCTGATGGGTAGCACTGATAGGTGACACTGTTTTTTTTATTTATTAATTCATCTTTTATTGATTTTTCCAATACAATGACATTTACATTCCAAAACAAAAACATTCTTATATACATAAACAGATAATGCGAGGTAGCCCCCCTGGTGTTTTCCCTATTGCCTCCCTTCCTTAACCACTTAAGCCCCGGACCAAAATGCTGCCTAAAGACCCAAGGGGTTTTTACAGTTCGGGACTGCGTCGCTTTAACAGACAATTGCGCGGTCGTGCGACGTGGCTCCCAAACAAAATTGGCGTCTTTTTTTCCCCACAAATAGAGCTTTCTTTTGGTGGTATTTGATCACCTCTGCGGTTTTTATTTTTTGCGCTATAAACAAAAATAGAGCGACAATTTTGAAAAAAATGCAATATTTTTTACTTTTTGCTGTAATAAATATACCCCAAAAACATATATAACATTTTTTTTCCTCAGTTTAGGCAGATACGTATTCTTCTACCTATTTTTGGTAAAAGAAATCGCAATAATCGTTTATCGGTTGGTTTGCGCAAAATTTATAGCGTTTACAAAATAGGGGATAGTTTTTTTGCATTTATATTTATTATTATTTTTTTTTACTACTAATGGCGGAGATCAGCGATTTTTTTCGTGACTGCGACATTATGGCGGACACTTCAGACAATTTTGACACATTTTTGGGACAATTGTCATTTTCACAGCAAAAAATGCATTTAAATTGCATTGTTTATTGTGAAAATGACAGTTGCAGTTTGGGAGTTAAACACAGGGGGCGCTGTAGGAGTTAGGGATCACTGTGTATGTGTTTACTAGTGTAGGGGGGTGTGGCTGTAGGAATGACGTCATTGATCGTGTCTCCCCTATAAAAGGGATGACGCGATCGATGCGCCGACACAGTGAAGCGCGGGGAAGCCGTGTTTACACACGGCTCTCCCCGTTCTTCAGCTCCGGGGAGCGATCGCGACGGAGCGGCTATAAACAAATAGCCGCGCCGTCGTCCCGGATCACTCCCCGAGCGGACCCGACCTCCGCATGTACCGGGGGGGGGGTCCCGATCGGACCCCCCACCCACGTCTAGCAAAGGACGTACAGGTACGTGATTGTGCCTGTCCGTGCCATTCTGCCGACGTAAATGTACATGAGGAGGTCGGGAAGTGGTTAATAAAAAAAAAAGGGGGGGGGTTTAATTTTCTTCCTTCCTCCTCCCACTCACTGATACCGGGGAAGAGGGATGGAGGGATGGGAGGAGTGTGAGAAAAAAAAGTGGGTGATGGGATGGGGTGTGTAACTCCCTGCTTACTATCTTTCAGTGATAATGTTTTATGTGTTGGTTTTTATTTGAATATGTAACTAAATGTTCGTGTTTTAATATGTGTCTACCAAATTTTCCCTTTTTCTTTTTTCTCCCTTCTCTCTCCCTTTTTTGTGTGTTTGTATTTATTTAAACCTAACATGTTTTAAATATGTAAATGTTAGTGATGTGTCTCTCCTCTCGTCTCCAAACCCCGCCTCCAAAGAAGAGGGAGAAGAAGGGAAAAAAAGGGGGGGGGGCATCTCTTACCATCAATCAACACATAACATTTAATCCTATACTTATTCTTAAAATGTTGCAGTTCTTTCCTCATACATCTTCCTAATTAGACATGTGCAATTTGTTTAGTTCCGAATTAGTTTTTAACGAATTTTGACAAATTAGTTAATTCTGAAATTTCCGAATTTCCGAATTTTTACATTTCCAAATTTACGGATTTTCGAAATTTCAAATTTCCAAATTTTTGAATTTCCGAATTTCGTCAATTCTTAACCACTTGACAACTGAGCACTAAAACCCCCTTAACCACTTAAGACCAAAATGCAGCTAAAGGACCAGGCCAGGTTTTGCAATTCGGGACTGCGTCGCTTTAACAAACAATTGTGCGACGTGGCTCCCAAACAAAATGGGCGTCCTTTTTTCCCCACAAATAGAGCTTTTTTTTGGTGGTATTTGATCACCTCTGCGGTTTTAATTTTTTGCGCTATAAACAAAAATTGAGCGACAATTTTGAAAAAAAAAACAATATTTTTTACTTTTTTCTATAATAAATATCCCCCCAAAATATATATATAAAAAAAAAATTTCCCTCAGTTTAGGCCGATACGTATTCTTCTACCTATTTTTGGTAAAAAAAATCACAATAACCGTTTATCGGTTGGTTTGCCCAAAATGTATAGCGTTTACAAAATAGGGGATAGTTTTATTGCATTTTTATTAATTATTATTTGTTTACTGCTAATGGCGGCAAACAGCATTTTTTTTCGTGACTGCGACATTATGGCGGACACTTCGGACAATTTTGACACATTTTTGGGACCATTGTCATTTTCACAGCAACAAAAATGCCTTTAAAATGCATTGTTTACTGTGAAAATGACAATTGCAGTTTGGGAGTTAACCACAGGGGGCGCTGATGGGGTTATGTGTCACCCAATGTGTGTTTACAACTGTAGGGGGTGTGGCTGTAGGTGTGACATCATCGATTGTGATTCCCTATAAAAGAGATCGCACGATCGATGACACTGCCACAGTGAAGAACAGGGACCCGCGGCGATCAGGTCCGCTGGTCCCCCGATCCCGGTCACGTACATATACGTTGATGTGCCTAGTCATGCCATTCTGCCGACGTATATGTGCAGGAGGCGGTCCTTAAGTGGTTAATAACCAGACCAATTTTCAGCTTTCGATGCTCTCACATTTTGAATGACAATTACTCAGTCATACAACACTGTACCCATATGACATTTTTGTCCTTTTTTCCACACAAATAAAGATTTCTTTTGGTGGTATTTAATCACCGTTGGGTTTTTTATTTTTTGCGCTATAGGAGAAAAAAGACCGAAAATTCTGTAAAAAAAAATGATTTTTTCTTGGTTTCTTTTATAAAATTTAACAAATTAGTATTTTTTCTTCCTAAATTTTGGCCAAAATTTATACTGCTACATATCTTTGGTAAAAATGAGTACAAATTGGTGGATATTATTTGGTCTTTGTGAAAGTTATAGAGTCCAGATTCTCATACATTAGCGCTGCTCCTGGGCAGCGTAATGTATGAGCTCTACGTTTCACCGCCGCAGGTCTACAGGTTTAATTCCTGATTCTCAGAACACTTACCTGTAAACTTGCGGTGGTGTATCGTTAGATTGCTCGGCGCAAGCCCGCCCAATTCAAATGGGGCGGGCACCATTTAAATTAGGCGCGCTCCCGCGCCGAGCGTACTGCGCATGCTCCGTCGGGTAAATTAACCGACGTGCATTGCGCTAAATGACGTCGCCCCGACGTCATTTGCCTAGATGTATACGTAAATGGCGTCCAGCGCCATTCACGGACGTCTTACGCAAACGACGTAATTTTTATTCAATTCGACGCGGGAACGACGGCCATAGTTAACATTGGTTGCGCCTGCTAATTAGCAGGGGCAACCTTACGCGTCGGGTACGCTACGCAAACGACGTTAATTCGCTGCGTCGACCTCGCGTATGTTCGGGAATCGCCGTACTTACCTCATTTGCATAGACGACGGGGAAAAGCGACGATGCGACACCTAGCGGCGGGAAAAAAATTACTTTTAAGATTTGACAGCGTAACAGCCTTACGCTTGTCAGATCTAATGGGTACCTATGCGCAACTGATTCTAAGAATCAGTCGCATAGATACCCGGGGCCAGATGAGGTGTTACGACGGCGCTAATGGTGTTGCGCCGTCGTAACGCCTTCGAGAATCTGGGCCATAGAGTCCACAAGCTATGGTGCCAATATCTGAAAATTGATCACACCTGAAGTACTGACGGCCTATCTCATTTCTTGAGACCCTAATGCCCCGTACACACCATCACTTTATGTGATGAAAAAAAACGAAGTTTTTAAAAACGTCACTTTAAATGACCGTGTGTGGGGGAAAACGTTGTTTTATGTCTTGTAAAAAACGACCAAAAAAAATTGAAGCATTACTTCACAGAAATTGACCGTGTGTAGCAAAAAACGACGTTTTTACACCCGCGCATGCCCAGAAGCTAGTTATGAAGCGAGCTTCAATGAAAAAAGTGGTGAGAACGTAACCTCACTTTGTTAGAACATTGTGAGAAAAACGATGGTGTGTAGGCAACTTCGTCTTTGAAAATTGAAGTTTCAAAAACGTAATTTTTTACTTCACAGAAAATGTCGTTTTTTTTCATCACATAAAGTGATGGTGTGTACGGGGCATTAGGCCTCGTACACACGGACGGACTGTCCGCTGAAAACGGTCCGCCGGACCGTTTTCAGCGGACATGTCCGCTCGGAGATTTCTGTCTGATGGTTGTACACACCATCAGACAGAAATCCGCACGGACACGCGATAGTCTGAGTCAACTAACTCTCAGACTACTCTCTAAATTTAAAGCAGCGCAGGCTAAAAAGTAGCAGGCCGCTACACTTATATTGCAACACACTATCCATTCATGTTTTTAGATTGTTACATTTATTTTAAAATTTTAATATAAAGGGAATGTAGCTAAAAAACATCCTTTTTTCATATTTTTTATGTGTTTGGATATAGTAGGGAAGGGTTGAAGCCCATGTAGGTTTATTTTTTGCCATCTGTGTACTGTTGGGGATATTTCGCCTTACCACATGGAGGTATAAAAAGAAACGAAAGAGAAACTATGCAAAGTGTGGGGAATTCCTTTCTTAGACATCTGTTGCCAGCAGAGGTGTCCCCATTGTACATTTTACCACTCCAACGTCGTAACCAGGGTCGCCAACATGAATTATGGGGCCCCTTACACAGCTTCAGGCAGAGAAGCGGGGGGGGGGGGGGGTGGGTGCTGCCGCCTGAAATAGAGAAGCGGGGGGGGGGGCCTTTACAAAAAAAAAAGAAGCAATAAAGAAAAATATATATAAAAATAAGGGGGATAGCCATCCGGGCCCTGGGGACCTCTGGGTCCTTTTACCACTTCCAGACCTGCGCACGACGATGTACGTCCATTTTTTAAAGATTGATATCTCGTTAACGGCAGCAGCTGATGCCACAACCGAGGTATCAATCTTTAGTGTGCGCGGTCTGGTAAACGATAACGGCAGTCTCCGCGCCGGATTCGCCGCGAGAACGCCGTTATCGGTGGCGGGAGAGGGCCCCCCCCCTCCCGCCGCTCTCCCGCGCCCTCCGCCGCTT
This sequence comes from Rana temporaria, assembly GCF_905171775.1. NCBI lineage: Eukaryota > Metazoa > Chordata > Amphibia > Anura > Ranidae > Rana > Rana temporaria. The sequence goes on from NC_053496.1 coordinate 12,368,686, forward strand.
ACCGGAGCCGTCGGTAGCGGCGGAGGAGATCGCGACTGTTCAGCAGCTGAGCGGGGACGAGACTGAAGGAAAAATCTCCTTCGCCCGTCCCTATAGCTCTGCTGGGCGGAAGTGACGTCAAAACATCAGTCCCGCCCAGCATCTTAAAGAGACAATTTTTTTTTTTGTCATTTGAAAAAATGACATTTCCAAATTTTTTTTTTTTTTTTTGCATTTAAGCCCAAATATGAGATCTTAGGTCTTTTTGACCCCAGATCTCATATTTAAGAGGACCTGTCATGCTTTTTTCTATTACAAGGGATGTTTACATTTCTTGTAATAGGAATAAAAGTAATCAATTTTTTTTTTCAGTGTAAAAAGTAATAAAATAAATAAAAATAAATAAGAAAACCAAAAAAAAATTTTTTAAAGCGCCCCGTCCCGACGAGCTCGCGCGCAGAAGCGAACACATACGCGAGTAGCGCCCGCATATGAAAACGGTGTTTAAATCACACAAGTGAGGTATCGCCGCGATCATTAGAGCGAGAGCAATAATTCTAGCCCTAGACCTACTCTGTAGCTCAAAAAATGCAATCTCTAGAATTTTTTAAACATCGCCTATCGAGATTTTTAAGGGTAAAAGTTTGACGCCATGCCACGAGCGGGCGCAATTTTTAAGCGTGACATGTTGGGTATCATTTTACTCGGCGTAACATTATCTTTCACAATATATAAAAAAATTGGGCCAAATTTATTGTTGTCTTATTTTTGAATTAAAAAAAGTGAATTTTTTCCAAAAAAAGTGCCTTTGTAAGACCGCTGCGCAAATACGGTGTGACAAAAAGTATTGCAATGACCACCATTTTATTCTCTAGCGTGTTAGAAAAAAAATATATATAATGTTTGGGGGTTTTAAGTAATTTTCTAGCAGAAAAAACTGTTTTAGTCTTGCAAACACCAAATCTGAAAAACACCTAAGGTCTGGAAGTGGTTAATAAAAAGAAATAAAAAATGTATATAAAAAATATATATATATATATATTTTTTTAAAAGGGGGGTTGCCATCTGGGGCCCTGGGGACCTCTGTGCCCTTTAATAATATTATATATATAAAAAATAAAAGAAATAAAAAAATATATAAAACAAGATTTTTTTTTATTAAAAAAAGGGGGATTGTCATCCAGGGCCCTGGGGATCTCCGGGCCCCTGGGTACCTCTAATAAAAAATAAAATAAAAAAATATTAAAAAAAGTTTTTTTTATATAAAAAAAAAAGAAATAAAAAAGGGGGGGTTGCAATCTGGGGCCCTGGAGACCTCCGGACCCCTAACAAAAATAAAAAGGGTTTGCCATCCGGGCCCCTGGAGACCTCTGGGCCCCTTAAAGGTGTACTGCCTGTACCCCCTGATAGCGGCCCTGGTCGTAAGATTTTGGATTTTCTATCATTGCCTGTCTTTCTGACAAGGATCAGCAGTATAAAGCGAGAGAGTAAACCTAGCCAGAGGGAACGCAGATGGCAATCAAAAATCAACCAGGGTTACAACCCTAATGCCGCGTACACACGATCGGAAATTCCGACAAGAAAACCATGTTTTTTTTTTTCGACGGAATGTTGGCTTAAACTTGTGTTGCATACACCCGGTCACACCAGATGCTGTCGGAAATTCCAAACCATCAGGAATATTGCTCAATATTTTGGGGAGGCTGTAACGGAACGTCTCACACTCCGCTTGAGTGTTTCTGTCATATACCTCTTGCTATTAGTCTGGATATAGATATCGGATAATCCAGCTGCTCACAAGCACACAACGAGACGAGACTTGTTTGTGTGCTGAACATGGAGTGTTTAATAGAACCAAGAATGCAACCTTATATACAGTTTAAAGAGGAGGTAACCAGAACATAAATTAACATGAGCTAATTAACTAATCATTTACCCAGACAAGGTGACTCTGAGGCCCAGTACACACGAGAGGATTTATCCGCCGATACGGACCGTTTCTGCGGATAAATCCTCTCGAGGATTTCCACGGATTTGGATCTGATGGAGTGTACTCACCATAGGATCGAAATCCGCGCCGAAATCCCATTGCGATGACGTGTCGCGCCGTCGCCGTGATGATGACGCGGCGACGTGTGCGACGCTGTCATATAAGGAATTCCACGCATGCGTCGAATCATTACGACGCATGCGGGGGATCCATTCGGACGGATTGATCCGGTGAGTCTGTACAGACCAGCGGATCAATCCGTTGGGATGGATTCAAGCGGATAGATTTTAAAGCATGTCTTCAAATTTTTATCCGCTGGAAATCCATCCCAGGGGATAAAAATCCGCGGAAACAGATCCGCTGGATTGTACACACCAGGGGATCTATCCGCTGGAGCCGGTCCGCGAATCAATTCCAGCGGATGGATCCTCTCGTGTGTACAGGGGCCTGAGATATGACCTTTCAGAGTAGACGTCCCGTCTCCGCTCACCTGCTATACAATACACATTATCATAAGTGTAAACACAGGACATCTTCACACAATAGCAGGGTCAATTAGCACAGAGAACAGAGAGATGGCTGGAGGTGACGGCATTAGCATCTAACATTATGAATGAGTCACTCTTACAATTAACCCGTTGAGTTCAGAATCAACAAACAGTAAATAGTTCTTTACAGATATCCTGGAATATATTGTGGATAATAATTACATAATCCCATCTCAGGTAGTCCAAGATATCATTTCTCAGTCATCCTATGCCCCTAGTGGACATAGCATGATTTTAGACATAAGAGGGTCCAAGTCTGTCACAGGGGCAAACAAACCTCCCCCACTCATATGCTTAAAAAAAATACCCTATTGGAATCCATGCGTCGGGCACCCTGCATGTACATTAGGGGCCAGGCACATGGATTGGGGCGTCGCCCCTAATGGACGGGGCACCACTACGTATCATCCATTTCTGGTCTGGGGCTCCTTTCCGTATTTCTAAAGAGATGAGCTCATCATTGTGCCACTTCTCCTTTCACCGTCCATCACAGGCTGGGACTAGGTCCGGGATGACCTGGACATCTAGTGGCAAAAAACAAGTACTGCAGGGAAAAACTCTGGATGGAAGGTGAATATTGCAGCAAAATCAGATTTTTATTATTTGATCTTTTAATGGTTTGCTCATTCTTGGCTGGACTTCTGCTTTAAATATTTTGTGCTACAACGTGTCCCTCTTTCTATCTCAGAAGGTTGGGAGGTATGGTCACATGTACCGCCTGTACAAATATTATTTTACCCTTTTAAGCCCTGGACCTTTAGGCAGCTAAATGCCCAGGCCAGGTTTTGCGATTCGGCACTGCGTCGCTTTAACAGACAATTGCGCGGTCGTGCGACGTGGCTCCCAAACAAAATTGACGTCCTTTTTTTCCCATAAATAGAGCTTTCTTTTGGTGGTATTTGATCCCCCCTGCGGTTTTTATTTTTTGCGCTATAAACAAAAATAGAGCGACAATTTTGAAAAAAATTCAATATTTTTTACTTTTTGCTATAATAAATATCCCCCAAAAACATATATAAATTAGATTTTTTCCTCAGTTTAGGCCGATACGTATTCTTCTACCTATTTTTGGTAAAAAAAAATCGCAATAATCGTTTATTGATTGGTTTGCGCAAAATTGATAGCGTTTACAAAATAGGGGATAGTTTTATTGCATTTTTATTATTTATTTATTTTTTACTACTAATGGCGGCGATCAGCGATTTTTTTCGTGACTGCGACATTATGGCGGACACTTCGGACAATTTTGACACATTTTTGGGACCATTGTCATTTTCACAGCAAAAAATGCATTTAAATTGCATTGTTTATTGTGAAAATTACAGTTGCAGTTTGGGAGTTAACCACAGGGGGCGCTGTAGGAGTTAGGGTTCACCTAGTGTGTGTTTACAACTGTAGGGGGGTGTGGCTGTAGGACTGACGTCATCTATCGAGTCTCCCTATAAAAGGGATCACTCGATCGATGCAGCGCCATTGTGAAGCACGGGGAAGCCTTGTTTACATACGGCTCTCTCCGTTCTTCAGCTCCGGGGATCGATCGCGATGGAGCGGCTATAAACGAATAGCCGCGCCCTCATCCCGGATCGCTCCCTGAGGCTTACCGACCGCCGCATGTATCGGGGGGGGGGGTCCCGATCGGACCCCCAACCTGCGGCAAGGCAGCGACGTGCGGGCACGTCGTTCTGCCTGCCCGTGCCATTTTGCCGACGTATAATTACATGCGGCGGTCGTTAAGCGGTTAAATAATTGCAGATAGGAGCCGGACTGGAGTAACACAGGTGGGATCTATAGAGAGAGTTTGTCTACAAAGGCCCCCTGGACTCAAAATAGTCCTTAGGTTGACTCATTCTACTTCTGCTGCCCTACATGAAACATCCATTTTGGGTGGAGTGGCCCTTTAACCACTTCCAGACCGCCGCATGTATATGTACGTCGTAAGAAAGAATGGCACGGACAGGCACATTGGCGTACCTGTATGTCCCTGCCTAGACGTGGGTCGGGGGTCCGATCGGGACCCCCCCGCTACATGCGGCGATCGCTCCCCGGAGCTGAAGAACGGGGAGAGCCGTATGTAAACCCGGCTTCCCGTGCTTCACTATGGCGCTGCATCGATCGAGTGATCCCTTTTATAGGGAGACTTGATCGATGACGTCAGACCTACAGCCACACCCCCCTACAGTTGTAAACACACACTAGGTGAACCCTAACTCCTACAGCGCCCCCTGTGGTTAACTCCCAAACTGCAACTGTCATTTTTACAATAAACAATGCAATTTAAATGCATTTTTTTCTGTGAAAATGACAATGATCCCAAAAATGTGTCAAAATTGTCCGAAGTGTCCGCCATAATGTCGCAGTCACGAAAAAAATCGCTGATCGCCGCCATTAGTAGTAAAATAAATAAAAAATAATAAAACTATCCCCTATTTTGTAAACGCTATAAATTTTGCGCAAACCAATCGATAAACGCTTATTGCGATTTTTTTTAACCAAAAATAGGTAGAAGAATACGTATCGGCCTAAACTGAGGGAAAAAAATGTTTTTTATATATGTTTTTGGGGGATATTTATTATAGCAAAAAGTAAAAAATATTAATTTTTTTCAAAATTGTCGCTCTATTTTTGTTTATAGCGCAAAAAATAAAAACCGCAGAGGTGATCAAATACCACCAAAAGAAAGCTCTATTTGTGGGGAAAAAAGGACGCCAATTTTGTTTGGGAGCCACGTCGCACGACTGCGCAATTGTCTGTTAAAGCGACGCAGTCCCGAATTGTAAAAACACAAAAAAACATAGTATCAAGCGCACTCCCTATAGATATCTCTGTAGACAATAAACAAAGGGTAAAAGGTGGGAACAATAGAACTCCAAACTAATTTTGTGAGTATCAATCAGTGAAAAATATAGTGCTCATATGGAATTACTATAGTCCATCAATAAAATGTCCACAGCACTAAATAGCCAAACGATGCCTTGCTTAGACGGCTGCCAGCTGACAGATGAAGCAATCTGTTAAACAACAAGAAAGGAGACACAAAGCAGCGCCTTCTGAGCGTAGCAAGTGTATTTAATATTGGAAATGTATTGAAAGCTCAGAAGGCGCTGCTTTGTGTCTCCGAATTGTAAAAAAATGTGTAAACATTTTCCGATGTGTCCGCCATAATGTCGCAGTCACGAAAAAAATCGCTGATCGCCGCCATTAGTAGTAAAAAAAAAATTATTAATAAAAATGCAATAAAACTATCCCCTATTTTGTAGACGCTATAAATTTTGCGCAAACCAATCGATAAACGATTATTGCGTTTTTTTTTTTACCATAAATAGGTAGAAGAATACGTATCGGCCTAAACTGAGGAAAAAAAATATTTTTAGATATTTTTGGGGGATATTTATTATAGCAAAAAGTAAAAAATATTGCATTTTTTTTTAAATTGTCGCTCTATTATTGTTTATAGCGCAAAAAATAAAAACCGCAGAGGTGATCAAATACCACCAAAAGAAAGCTCTATTTGTGGGAAAAAAAGGACGCCAATTTTGTTTGGGAGCCACGTCGCACGACCGCGCAATTGTCAGTTAAAGCGACGCAGTGCCGAATTCGCAAAAAGGGGCAAGGTCCTTAACCTGCATAATGGTCCGGGTCTTAAGTGGTTAATGCAGCCTCATCATCAGTGCCAATCATTACCCATTAATGCAGCCTCATAATCAGTGCCCATTAATGAAGCCTCATTATAGGTGCTCATCAGGGCCAATCAGTGTCCATTAATGCAGCCTCATCATCAGTGCCAATCCGTGTCCATTAATGCAGCCTCATCATCAGTGCCCATCATTACCCATTAATGCAGCCTCATAATCGGTGCCCATTAATGCAGCCTCATCATCAGTGCTCATCAGTGCCCATTAGTGCCCATTAATGCAGCCTCATCATCAGTGCCTATTAATGCAGCCTCATCATCAGTGCTCATCAGTGCTAATCAGTGCCCATTAATGCAGCCTGGCCAGAACCTCCCCTTACTGCTGTACTTGTCCTTTCTCTACAGAGCAGAGCTCTATCTCTACGTTATTGCCTCATTACAGGCATACTAAATAATGTGGGCCCTCTATATTTATAGGGTCCTCTGTCAAGATGGCTGCCCAAATTTCACAGGACTTCAGCATCCAGTTGGATAGCTGTCCTCCCCACAGTGGTTGCCTGGAGCCCATGATAGGACACAATTTTCTCCTGCCAGCCGGAAGAAATGGTCTGGTGCCACCTTTAGGTTGGAGGACGCATTTCAGCCTATACCAGTCTACAAGAGTGTGTGTCACCTGAAAATTCTGTATTGGGAGAGATTTTGTGCTTTGATGCACAATGGATCGACAATGGTAAGAGTTTTGTGAATGGCAGAGAGGGCAGAAGGGGGTGAACAGGCAGCGCAACTTTTCTCTGTAGCAGTGTCGGAAGACGGAGGCATAGGAGTATCTGCGACTATGAAGGAGGTAATGCAGGCATGATTAGCAGGAGTAGCAGCCTTCAGGTAATGGGATACACATCATTACTCACACATCATTACTCACCAGTGGCCGCTGGTGCTCAACATTTTTTGGGGGCGCAAACGAAAAAAAAAAAGAATTGCAGCCTCACTGTGCCCATCAAATGCAGCCACTGTGCCATCAATTGTCACCACTGTTCCATGCCATCAAACGCAGCCACTGTGCCATGCCATCAAATGCAGCCACTGTGCCATCAATTGTCACCACTGTGCCATGCCATCAAACGCAGCCACTGTGCCATCAATTGTCACCACTGTGCCATGCCATCAAACGCAGCCACTGTGCCATGCCATCAAACGCAGCCACTGTGCCATCAATTGTCACCACTGTGCCATGCCATCAAACGCAACCACTGTGCCATCAATTGTCACCACTGTGCCATGCCATCAAACGCAGCCACTGTGCCATCAATTATCACCATTGTGCCATGCCATCAAATGCAGTCACGATGCCATCAATTCGCACCACTGTGGCATGCCATCAAACGCAGTCACTGTGCCATGCCATCAAATGCAGTCACTGTGCCATGCCATCAAACGCAGCCACTGTGCCATGCCATCAAACGCAGCCACTGTGCCATCAATTGTCACCACTGTGCCATGCCTTCAAACGCAGCCACTGTGCCATGCCATCAAATGCAGCCACTGTGCCCCTCAATTGTCGCCACTGTGCCAATTGTCACCACTGTGCCCTTTAATTGTCGCCACTGTGCCCTATTGCCACTGTGCATGTCACTGTGCCCTTTAATTGTTGCCACTGTGCCCATTGTCACCACTGTGCCCTTTGTCACCACTGTGCCCTTTGTCGCCACTGTGCCCATTGATGCCACTGTGCCCTTTGTCACCACTGTGCCCATTGTCACCACTGTGCCCTTTGTCACCACTGTGCCCATTGATGCCACTGTGCCCTTTGTCCCCACTGTGCCCATTGATGCCACTGTGCCCTTTGTCGCCTCTGTGCCCATTGTCGCCGCTGTGCCCTGTAAAATGCACTTACCTTACTCCTTCCATGTCCCTCGATGTCTTCTCCCACCCTGGTGACGCTTCAGCCAATCAGGTTACCGATAACCAGAATCGGGGAACCTGATTGGCTGAGATGGCCGTCAGTCTTATCCAAGGGATGCACCCCCCGTGCGTTCCGAGGATAAGCATCCGGGAGCCGAGGGCTGTACTCGGAGCCGCTGGCTCTGATAGGCACTTCCGCACAGCCAACCAGCTGCCGTTATTCAGGTGGCCGGCGCTCAATTTACGGCCATCTCTGAATAGACCAGCGGCAGCTGGCAACAATAACATACATTCATGCAATGCATCAATGTATGTTATTAGACTCAGTGGCGGGCGAGAGCCAGAGGGGGCGGCGCTCCAGCCCCCTCTATGGAAGAACCGCCACTGTTACTCACACTAATGTGTATACTTTAACTATAGGGATTTAATAACATGTATTAACAGTTTTTTGGCTTGAGCTTTCTATTGGCAGATAAATTGGTAGATTTAATCCTACTTTAAAATTGAGGATGTTTTGACATCCATCCAAGTAGCTTCTTGTTTCTCGTTTCTCAGGAGTGTGAGGAACATATTCACACAGTTAACTCAGTCATCCTAAACCAATTCACATGGAATGTGCGAAGGCAGATTGTGCAAGAACATGAAATCCCAGCATTCTAATCCAATAACTATGATGCCATTAAGTCTTGAAGAATTGTTAATTGTTCGATCCCAGTACATCCCTGAAGGTATGAATTGTTGTCAGATTGTCAGTAGAGATGTTACAATGGAAATGTATTATTTATCCATAGGGACGCAGGAGCGCCGCCCCCTCTGGCTCGCTCACAGCCAGTAAAATATACAGATTCATACACTGTACTGGCTGTGTGGAAGTGCCTATCAGGGCCAGCGGCTGTAGTCCTGAGGCTGTAGTCGGCTTCCTGAAGCTCATCCTCGGGACGTACCGGCCGTACGTCCGAGGATAAGACTGACAGGCGTCTCAGCCAATCAGGTAACCTGATTGGCTGAAGCGTCATCGAGGGCGGGACGAGGGACATCGAGGGACGTAGAAGCCATAAAGGTAAGTGCCAGGGGGGGGGGTTATGGGCACGGTGGCTACAAGTGGGGGCATAGTGGCTACAAGTGGGGGCATAGTGGCTACAAGTGGGGGCACAGTGGCAACAATTGGGGGCACAGTGGCGACAATTGGGGGCACAGTGGTGACAATTGGGGGCACAGTGGCGACAATTGGGGGCACAGTGGCGACAATTGGGGGCACAGTGGTGACAATTGGGGGCACAGTGGCGACAATTGGGGGCACAGTGGCAACAATTGGGGGCACAGTGGCTGTGTTTGATGGCATAGTGGTGACAATTGATAGCACAGTAGCTGCGTTTGATGGTATGGCACAGTGGCTGTAATGTAATGGCATGGCACGGTGGCTGCGTTTTGATGGCACAGTGGTTGCATTTTGATGGCACAGTGACTGCATTTGATGGCATGGCACAGTGGTGACAATTGATAGGTACAGTGAGGCTGCAATTGTTTTTTTTTTTTTTTTTCGTTTGCGCCCCCCAAAAAATTTTGAGCACCAGCCGCCACTGGTGACCACGCGTCCCGGATTGCCTGGGACAGTCCCGCATTTTTCAGGTCTGTCCCGGGCACCTTCATTCCAGAACAATACAGTGTCCCGGAATGAAACTGACACAGCTACCCCCCAAGCCAAACTAATGCCCCCAAAAAAGGCCACCACATCACCGCTTTACTCACTGACAGTACTTGTCCTGGCCGGCAATGCCTGAAGGAGCACAATCCCCGGCCCCTGCTTGTGATTGGAGAAATCATAAATCCCGCCTCTTGTGTCCAATCACTGTGCTGTGATTCCTTACAGCACAAGCTGATTTTTTGGAAGGGGGGTGTCCCTGAATGATAGTTTGGAAATGTGGTCACCCTATCTTCAACACTTATCGCAAACCAGTTGTTCTCTCAGTCTAAAATGTGCACCTCATTGCCTTTTTCTTAAACCGGAGTTCCACCCAAAAGTGGAACTTCCGCTCAATCCACTCCTCACCCCTTAAATGCCACATTTGGCATGTCATTTTTTTGGGGGGGGGGGGGCGGGGGCTTCAGTAGGAGTGGGACTTCCTGTCCCACTTCCTCCTTCCGCCCAGGGACCGCTTAGGCGATACATTATATCGCCTACAGCGGCCCCTCCCTGTAGGCGATCGCCTGGGACACATTACAGGTCCCAGGCGATCGTCTGACCAATCACAGTGCGCAGCGCCGCTCGCACATGCGCAGTGAGTGCCCGGCCGTAAAGCCGAAGGCTGTCACGGCCGGGTGCCCACACTAAGAATGAAGACACCGGCCGGAGAGGGGGGGAGAGGAGCGTAGCTCGGGCCAGCACGTCGCTGGATAGTAGAGCAGGTGAGTGTCTGTTTATTAAAAGTCAGCAGCTACACTTTTTGTAGCTGCTGACTTTTAATAAACATAAAAAAAAAGCCTGGAATCCCCCTTTAAGGTGAAATTCCATGTTTAATTTACGTTTTCACTTTTCACTTGGCGGAAGCAGCTGAACGGCTGAGCAGAAATAACAAGGGGACCGGAGCGGCTGTCAGAATGACTGGAGTGGCATGTGGGATGCATTCGTACCTCTTTACAGGCGAGAATGAAGAAATTAAGAAGAATTTTTTGTATCAGATATGTTTTATAGCATAAACAAAAAAAGACAGATAGTTTTGAAAAATAAATAAATAAATATATATATTTATAGCTAGATTCAGGATGGCGAGCGCATAGTTGCGGCGACGTAGCGTATGGCATTTACACTACGCCGCCGTAAGTTAGTGAGGCAAGTACCTGATTCACAAAGTACTTGCCTGCTAAGTTACGGCGGCGTAGCGTAAATGCGGCGGGCGTAAGCGCGCCTAATTCAAAATAGGCTGAGGGGGCGTGTTTTATGCTAATTTGGGTTGACCTGACGTGATTGACGTTTTTTTGGAACGGCGCATGCGCCGTCCGTGTACATATCCCAGAGTGCATTGCGGCTAAGTACGCCACACGGTCCTATTGATTTCGACGTGGAGGTAAATGAGTTAAAACGCTATTCACGGACGACTTACGCAAACGACGTAAAATTTTCAAATTTCGACGCGGGAACGGCGGCCATACTTAACCTCTTCCATACCGGGCAGTTATACACACTTCCATACCAGGCCTATTCTGGCACTTCTCTCCTACATGTACAAATCATAATTTTTTTGCTAGAAAATTACGCAGAACCCCCAAACATTATATATGTTTTTTTAGCAGACACCCTAGGGAATAAAACGACGGTCATTGAAACCTTTTATCTTGCACGGTATTTGCGCAATAATTTTTCAAACGCCTTTTTTTGGGAAAAAAATTGTTTCATGAATTAAAAAAATTTAAAAACAGTAAAGTTAGCCCAATTTTTTTGTAAAATATGAAATATGATGTTACACCGAGTAAATAGATACCTAACATGTCACGCTTTAAAATTGCGCACACTCATGGAATGGCGCCAAACTTCGGTACTTAAAAATCTCCATAGGCAACGATTTGAAATTTTTTACAGGTTACCAGTTTAGATTTACAGAGGAGATCTAGTGCTAGAATTGTTGCTGGCACTCTAACGCACGCGGCGATACCTCACATATGTGGTTTAAACGGCGTTTACATATGTCGGCGGGACTTGCGTGTGCGTTCGCTTCTGCGCGCAAGCTACCGGGGACAGGGGCGTTAAAAAAATTAATTTTTATTTCTTTTTTTTTTTTATATATTTATTTCTTTTTTTACACTTTTTTTTTTAATTTTTTTTTTTTTTTTATCACTTTTATTCCTATTACAAGGAATGTAAACATCCCTTGTAATAGGAATGTGTGTGACAGGTACTCTTTATGGAGAGATGCGGGGTCAATAAGACCCCACATCTCTCCTCCAGGCTGGAAAGCATGAAATCGGTGGAAAAAAATTCACCGATCTCATGCTTGTGGTTGCTTAGCAGCCGCAATCGCGACTTTGTTTACTTACGGGGACCCGGGCGTGATGTCATCACATCGCGCCCGGGTCCTCCGACGGTCATAGAGATGACTGGTGACCATCTGGTCACCAGTCATCTCTATGCTTCCTGCGAGCGCCGGACGATTCGTTCTCCGGGCCCCCGATGGCACGGGAGAGCCCGGAGAAGCACCGGATGGCGGCGGGAGGGGGGGGATGTCCCCTCCCGCCGCCTGTAAGAATGATCTAGCGGCGGAACCGCCGCTATGATCGTTCTTACGTTGTGCAGAATCGCCGGCAGTTTAGAAGGATATCTGAATGATGCCTCTAGCTGCAGGCATCATTCAGATAACCACCCGGAAAGCCCAGGACGTCACATGACGTCCACTCTGAACGGCAGAGGTTCTTTGTGGACGTCATTTTACTATGGGCCGGTAGGGAAGTGGTTAACATTACTATTCCAGCTATTTGATGGAATAACTTTAGGCCTGGTAATGCGTTACGTAAACGGCGTATCTGCACTGCGTCGGCCGGGCGTACGTTCGTGAATAGGCGTATCTAGTGATTTACATATTCTACGCCGACCGCAATGGAAGCGCCACCTAGCGGTCAGTCTAAAAATTACACTTTAGGATACGACGGTGTAAGACACTTACGCCGCTCGTATCTGAGCCTAATTTAAGCGTATCTGGTTACCAGAATACGCTTAAATTAGCGGCGACGCTAATTCTGACTTAGGCTGGCGTATCTACTGATACGCCAGCCTAAGTCTCTCTGAATCTAGCTAATAATTTCAAAATTATCTGTCTTTTTTTTGTTTATAGGGCAAAAAATTAACAACCGCAGAGGTGATCACATACCACCAAAATAAATCTCTATTTGTCTGAAAAAAATGATATCAATTTAATTTAATTTAATTTAATATATGTATTTCATCTGGTTAGGGTGGTTTTAGTTGTGAATCTAAAATAATTTTTGGAATTTGCTGTAAGTGTAGCTTTATTTAAAAATAAAAAGCTGTTTGTTGTAGTTTTTTTTATGTTATGTATGCAGTGCCGGGAAAAGGTCATCCAGAGCTCAGGGCAAAATTAAGCACCCCCCCCCCCCTCCCCATGATGTGCAAGCCTCGGGGATCCCACGCCCAGCAGTCAATCATTTGTCAAAATCACTGCAGCCGCCACTACTCCTGTCAGCCTTTTAACAGAAGAAAGGTACCTGCATCCCTCCTGCCCACCCCAGGCCCTACATGTATGGAGGGCACACTTGACATTTTCCAGTTGTCATAAGAAAAGTTATTTTATTAGACATACTTTACCTAGAATCTGTTTTGTAAAGATAATCTCTTGCAGCAGATAATTTTTTGGTAACATCTGTGGGTAATTCACTTAACGTGTTACTAAACCCAGGAGCCTGCATTCACTATATCTGGTCTCCCACAGTACACAGAACATGGAAATGCAATTATTTTAGTAAAAATAAACTGCTTTTCATGAGCAGTATCTAGCAGTCTTGTGACTTCTTTCAGTGACTGGTTAAAACTTGTAGGAGGAGTTTTCATTCTCCTCTGACTGTCCTACGAGGCTGCAGGACCCCTGACCTTCTGTCTGGACAGTGCTGATCGACCCTGTGCTGATCACATGCACTCTCCCAAGAAAAAAATAAAAATAAACTACCGTATTTATCGGCGTATACCGCGCACTTTTTTGCCCTGAAAATCAGGGCAAAATCGTGGGTGCGCGATATACGCCGATACCCGCTTTCCCGAGCCGAGTTTGAATACTGCGCCGGCATATACCGAGCGCAGTACACTCGTGTATAGTCGGGCAGGCTTGGCTCCTCTCGCGCTCACGTCCTGGACGTACAGGATGTGAGCGCGAGAGTAGCCGAGCCTGCCCGACTATACACGAGTGTACTGCGCTCGGTATATGCCGGCGCAGTATTCAAACTCGGCGCGGGAAAGCGGGGATCGAGCGGGGAGGACGCCGCAGAAGGACGCCGGACCCGACGAAGAGGACACCTGAAGCAGCAGACAGACGCCGGACCCCGACAAGGCCGCCGAAGGACGCCGCGCAAGACACCAAAACTGTAAGTACTAAAATCTTTTTTTACAGGAATGTCGGGTCCACTTTAGGGGTGCGCGCTATACGCCGGAGCGCGCAATACCCCGATATATACGGCATCTAGCAATACACACCAAAATGAGCATGTGCAGCCCCAAGGCTCTGTTTCATCATGAGATGGGTTGGGGACAGTGGAAGAAGGGGAGGATTAGAGAAAACAGGATCAAGCAGTCTTTTTACACAATGCAGAGGATTAACCCCTTAGGTTCCACAGTGAGTGTAGCAAGCATGCTTTACTGCATATACACACTGAACACTTTAAATGTTTTTCTCTGACTTTTGATTCCAGCTGGTCCCAGTGTTATGGTCTATTTCCTTAAAGCGGTTGTAAACCCGCATATACATTTTTTTATTTTTATTTTTTTTACACCTGCAAGGTAAAAGCCATAATGAGCTAGTATGCACCGCGTATTAGCTCATTATGAAATACTTACCTCAGAACGAGGTAGGGAACTTACCTGGTCCATGCCGAGCCGAGCCGAGTGTGTCTTCTGGGTATCGGCGCTCCAGCGCTGTGAATGGCTGGAGCGGCGATGACGTCACTCCCGCGCATGCACGCGGGAGATTTCATTCCGGCATGGGTCGGCGGGGCCGGCCCTTCAGCCGAGGATCCCCCTGCGCATGCGCCGCTGCAATCAGCGGGGCATTGCGAGGGGAATATCTCCTAAACCGTACAGGTTTAGGAGATATTCTTTAAACCCACAGGCTTACCTGTAGGCAAAAGTAAAAAAATTGGGTTTACAACCACTTTAAGATATTTGTTTATAATTCATCCACTGTATTGGGTATCTGTGACAATCCTGGTAAATGCATACCTCACAACCGTCCTGGATTTCCTGGAACTGTCCCGAGATTCTGCCTAAATTCTGCCATCCTGCAGATCCAGTCCGAAGTCCTGGAACCCAGTGCCGGAACAATTTTATAATACTGTGGTAATAATTTCCATCTAAAATATCAGGAACACTGGGGTAGATTCAGATAGATCAGCGGATCTTTAGATCCGCGTAATCTATCTTATTTACGATCCGCCAGCGCAAGTTTTTGAGGCAAGTGCTGTATTCAGAAAGCACTTGCCTCTAAAGTTGCGCCGGCGGATCGTAAATCCCCCGGCCGAATTCAAATTCCGCGGTAGGGGGAGTTTACTATTTAAATCAGGCGCGTCCCCGCGCCGATCGTACTGCGCATGCGCCGCCGGCTAAATTTCCCAGCGTGCATTGCTCCAAATGACGTCGCTAGGACGTTATTGGTTTAGACGTGTACGTAAATTACGTCCATCCGTATTCGCGACCGACTTACGCAAACGGCGTAAAAAATTCAAAACTTGGCACGGGAACGACGGCCATACTTAACATAGGATACACCGAAATATAGCAGGGGTAACTATCCGCCGGAAAAAGCCGAACGCAAACAACGTAAAAAAAAAAGCGACGGACGGGCGTTCGTTTCTGAATCGGCGGAAATCCTCATTTGCATATTCGTTGCGTGTAAAAAACGAAACACCACCTAGCGGCCAGCGGGAGAATGCAGCCTAAGATCCGACAATGTAAGTCACTTACACCTGTCGGATCTTAGGGAGATCTATGCGGAACCTGATTCTATGAATCAGCCGCATAGATCCGACCGTCATATCTCTATCTGAATCTGGGCCACTGTGTGTCCCATGGAGAAAAACACATATAGCCGGATTCGGTAATACTTACGACGGCGTATCAGTAGATACGCCGTCGTAAGTCTGAATCCGCGCCATTGTATCTTTAAGCGTATTCTCAAACTGAGATACGCTTCTCTGTTGCTAAGATACGACCGGCGTAAGTCTCCTACGCCGTCGTATCTTAGCTGCATATTTACGCTGGCCGCTAGGGGCGTGTACGTTGATTTACGCCTAGAATATGTAAATGAGGAAGATACGTCTATTCACGAACGTACTTGCGCCCGATACGCTGTTTACGTAAGGCGTTTCTCAGGCGTAAAGATAAACCACCAAAAAGATGGCGCAGCCCATGCAAGGTATGGACGTCGGAAGTGCCGTCGAATTTTGCGACGTGATTCTGAGCATGCACGCGCATGCGCTGTACAAACGGCCCTCATTTACATGGGGTCATGATTCATTAACATACAACACGCCCCCTACCTGCCTATTTTGAATTAGGTGGGGATACGCCGGGCCATTTGCGATACGCCGACATAACTTAGGAGGCAAGTGCTTGGGATGCGCTACGCCGGCATAAAGATACGCCACCGTACCTTGTTCTTCCCAATTTATGTTGATGTTGGCCATGTTTGGCCTGGACAATAAAGCATTGAAAAACTCTTTATTGGCTGTCTGGACCTTCGCTCACTACCGCTGTTCTCACAACTGCCCCCCTAGGCACCGCCAGGGTAACTCAGTAGGCCGATCCCAAAATCAACCAGCGGGTCCTTCGGGGGTGAGCGCTACATACCCATGTTTGAATAGACAGTCTTATGCTTCCCTTCACCCCACACTAAGGCCTCGACAAGTGACTGGGTGGGCTAAGCCTGCAGTGGTCATCAACCCTGTCCTGCAGGGCCCACTAACAGGCCAGGTTTGCAAGATAACTGAAATACATCACAGGTGATATCATTTGCTCCTCAGTGATTGCAGTATTCTAGACTGCATCTCCCCAAGGTAATACATAAAACCTGGCCTGTTAGTGGGCCCTGCAGGACAGGGTTGATGACCACTGGGGATCTTGGATCGTGCTGGTACCAGACGAAGGAAGCTTTTACGGCAGGCATACTCTTCTTGAGTACAGTGGTTCTTCAAGTGCTTTTGTGTTTTTGAGCTAAAGTCATTACTGTGCATATTGGCATGCGCTGTAAAAAAAAGTCCTTAAAAGGATTGAACTTGGCTGGTTACACTGTATTTGGTAAAGGAATTTGACCTGATACGTCGTCGTAAGTCTTTTTTAATCCGGCTATATAACTTTTGCGCAAACCAATCAATAAACGCTTATTGCGATTTTTTTAACAAAAAATAGGTAGAAGAATACGTATCGGCCTAAACTGAGGGGAAAAAAAAATTATATATTTTTGGGGATATTTATTACAGCAAAAAGTAAAAAATATTCATATTTTTTTTCAAAATCATCACTCTTTTTTTGTTTATAGAGCAAAAAATAAAAACCGCAGAGGTGATCAAATACCACCAAAAGAAAGCTCTATTTGTGGGGAAAAAAAAGACGCTAATTTTGTTTGGGAGCCACATCGCACGACCGCGCAATTGTCAGTTAAAGCGACGCAGTGCCGAATCGCAAAAAGTGGCCCGGTCATTGACCACCAATATGGTCCGGGGGTGAAGTGGTTAAGTGCCCAGTAAGCAAGTGGTTAAAATTAATTTGAAAGTGTCTTTTACTGATAAAATGTTGTTATTTTTACCTACAGGTAAGCCTATAATAAGGTTTCAGAGCTTCGTGCCGGAACCGAGAGCTCCCATGAGCATTACGCGGGAATGACGTCATTGCGTCTTCGGCTAATCGCACAGCTGGAGCGCACAAACCCAGAAGAAAGACCGGAGGAAGACGCCAGTCCTCTCAGGGGTGACATTGCGCCGTGGTAGGGCTTTGTTCTAGGGAACCAAGTATTCAGAAGTATGCATACTAGAACATTATACAATTGACTTATAGGTTTTTTATTTTGTATTATTTTTTTCCAGCCGCAGCTAACAACCGCTTCTTAAAGGGAAGTGACTGAGGTTCATGCTGACGTTTTATCTCTTGTGCAACAAACATTTTGCAATGGGGTGTACATGTGTGATTAGGTTTGCTTCCTGTGCCTACAAGATAAAAACAGGCTGTATTTCAAAGCAAAAACATATCATAAATACTGTTTTCTTTCAGTCTTCTATATAGAGATGAAGAAATGTCTGTGATTATACAAACAATGGATCACCAATTTAAAAAAAAAAAAAAAAAAAATGCAAAACATAGAATTTCTGTTATCAACCTATTGATTTCCATGTAATGCATACTGTATGTGCCGTGGCAAAGAGGGTGGGCTTTAACCACTTAAGCCCCGGACCAATATGCTGCCTAAAGACCCAAGGAGTTTTTACAGTTCGGGACTGCGTCGCTTTAACAGACAATTGCGCGGTCGTGCGACGTGGCTCCCAAACAAAATTGGCGTCCTTTTTTTCCCACAAATAGAGCTTTCTTTTGGTGGTATTTGATCACATCTGCGGTTTTTATTTTTTGCGCTATAAACAAAAATAGAGCGACAATTTTGAGAAAAATGCAATATTTTTTACTTTTTGCTATAATAAATATCCCCCAAAAACATATATAAAACATTTTTTTTTCCTCAGTTTAGGGCGATACGTATTTTTCTACCTATTTTTGGTAAAAAAAATCGCAATAATCGTTTATCGGTTGGTTTGCGCAAAATTTATAGCGTTTACAAAATAGGGGATAGTTTTATTGCATTTTTATTTTTTTAATTTTTTTTACTACTAATGGCGGCGATCAGCGATTTTTTTCGTGACTGCAACATTATGGCGGACACTTCGGACAATTTTGACACATTTTTGGGACCATTGTCATTTTCACAGCAAAAAATGCATTTAAATTGCATTGTTTATTGTGAAAATGACAGTTGCAGTTTGGGAGTTAACCACAGGGGGCGCTGTAGGAGTTAGGGTTCACTTTGTGTGTGTTTACAACTGTAGGGCGGTGTGGCTGTAGGACTGACATCATCGATCGAGTCTCCCTAATAAAAGGGATCACTCGATCGATGCGCCACCACAGTGAAGCACGGGGATGCCGTGTTTACATACGGCTCTCCCCGTTCTTCAGCTCCGGGGAGCGATCGCGACAGGGCGGCTATAAACGAATAGTCACGCCGTCGTCCCGGATCGCTCCCCGAGGCTTGCCGACCGCCACATGTACCGGGGGGGGGGGGGGGGGGTCCCGATCGGACCCCCGACCCACGTCAAGCAGAGGACGTACCGGTACAGACATGTGCCTGTCCGTGCCATTCTGCTGACGTATATTTACATGAGGAGGTTGGCAAGTGGTTAACAGCCACACACCTTACCATGTGCGTCTATGGCTTAGGTCTCTTTGCCGAGAGCTTGCTTACTGCACACTCCAAGCACAGAGACCGAGCTGTCAAAGACAGCCTGAACCAATGATTGGGAACCGGTGGAATCCCGATCATGTGACTACGGTGACAGCCAATCCCACAGGCCACATACCGTATATACTCGAGTATAAGCCAAGTTTTTCAGCACTTATTTTAGGGCTGAAAATACACCCTTCGACTTATACTCGGGTCAGTGTACCTGAAAATCTTCTTAGACTGCGGGCGGCATCCATTGTTTAAATATCGCGGCTTCCTCCTGATCCCGTTCCGTGATGGGCGTTTCCAGCAAACAGTGAGTGTTCCAGCAGGCACTGTGTTCAGCGTTCCGCCAATCATGGACGTTCTCTTGTCCGAGGATGAAAAGACGTCCATGATTGGCGGAACACTGAACACAGTGCCTGCTGGGAAACGGAGTCCGAGCATGAGAGGACCTCCGTGATAGGCAGAACACTCAACACAGTGGAGTAGATTCAAAAAGCAATTGCGTCTGCGTAACCATAGTTACGCAGCGCAATTGCTTACTTGCCCCGGCGTATCGAATGCTCCTGATTCAGGAACCTCGATACGCCGACTGCAGCCTAAGAAATGACTGGCATAAGGCTCCTTATGCCGTCATATCTTAGGCTGCATTCTTACGCAGGCCGCTAGGTGGCGTTCCCGTAGTGGTCAGCGTAGAGTATGCAAATTGCATACTAACGCCGATTCACAACCGTACGCGCGCCCTGCATACGCAGTTTACGTCGTTTGCTTACGTCAGGTTTTGCGTAAGGCTGCCCATGCTATTAGCAGGCGCAGCCAATGCTAAGTATACCCGTCGTTCCCGCGTCGCGAAATTTGAAAATTGCATCGTTTGCGTAAGTGAATCGTGAATGGTGCTGGACGCCATTCACGTTCACTTTGAAGCAAATGACGTCCTTGCGACGTCATTTACCACAATGCACGTCGGGAAAGTTTCCCGACGGAGCATGCGCACTATGCTCGGTGCGGGAATGCGCCTAGTTTAAATGATCCACGCCCCCTACGGGATCATTTAAATTACACACGATTACGCCAGGCATTTTTCAGGAGCGCCCACGCAATTTACGGAGGTTCTGCTCCGTGAATCGAGCGTAGCGCAGGTAATTTACGGAGGTGCAGCGGCAAAACGGTGCACTGCGCCTCCGTAAAAAATGCGCAAATGTACCTGAATCTACCCCAGTGTTTGCTGGAAACGCCTATCACGGAACAGGACCAGGAGGAAGCCGTGATATTTAAACAATGGATGCCCGCAGTCTAAGAAGAATTTCAGGTACAATGACTCGGGCACAGGAAGGCTGCAATGGACACAGGGAGGTGGCAGTGGGCACAGTTATTTGGCGATGGACACAGTGAGGTGGCAATGGGCACAGTAAGGTGGCAATGGGCACAGTAAGGTTGGGCACAGTGAGGTTGGGCACAACGAGGCGTGAAAATGGGCATTGTTGACCCTCTTTTCCGCTTATAGTAGCTGCTGCATTTCTCCCCCTTGGCTTATACTTGAGTCAGTACATTTTCCCAGTTTATTGGGGTAATATTAGGTACCTCGGCTTATACTCGGGTTGGCTTATACTCGAGTATATATGGTAATTAAAAGCGGAGGTCCGCCGACTGTTGAAAAAATTTAAAGCCAGCAGCTACACATACTGCAGCTGCTGACTTTTAATAATAGGACACTTACCTGTCCTAGAGTCCAGTGATGTCGGGTGCTGCCTCCTCCTTTGCGAGTAAGGGAACCTGGCAGTGTAGCCTTTCGGCTTCACGCGAGAATCTTACTGCGCATGCACGAGGCCCGCTCCTCTCTGCTACGGGCCTGGCGGCCCGGGGGAGGAGAAGGGAGGAGGCCCGGGGGCAGACGTCAACACCCGTGGCTGAGGCTCCGGAGGGGGGCAGGAGTACAACGAGCAGAAGTTCCAATTTTGGGTGAAACTCCGTTTTAAGCAGGTCTTCCCATCCTGAGCTGCAAGCAGGCAGGGGTCAGGGATTTGGCGCCACACATAGCACAGCACAAAGCTGAGTGTAATCTGAGATCTGAAAGGAGAGAATGGACACACCCCCCTCTACTCCTAGAGAAGTATGCACAGCTGAGGTTGTCAATCACCTGCTGTGTGCTTGGAGGGATGGAGCCATCTTCATGGATTGCCTGGTGTCAGGATAAACTGTCAAACGTGACTCATGCAGATAGCAGAGGAAGGACCGAGCAAACAGGATTCACACTACGTGTTATAGCCCAGTGTTTTTCAACTCCAGTCCTCAAGGCGCCCCAACAGGTCATGTTTTCAGGATTTCCCTCAGATGAAACGGCTGTGGTAATTACTAAGGCAATGAAACTGATCAAATCACCTGTGCAAAATAATGGGAAGCTTGAAAACATGACCTGTTGGGGGCGTCTTGAGGACGGTAGTTGAGAAACTCTGCTATAGACTGAGGTAAGTATACTCCATAGCTCCCAACTGTCCCTGATTTCGAGGGACTGTCCCTGATTTTGAGCAATGTCCCCAGAGGCTGCATTGGTGGGCACAGGCTGCATAATGGACACATGCTGCATGGTGGACACAGGCTGCATGGTGGACACAGGCTGCATAGTGGACACAGGCTGCATGGTGGGCACAGGCTGCATGGTGGGCCATGGCTGCATGGTGGGCACGGGCTGCATGGTGGACACGGGCTGCATGGTGGACACGGGCTGCATGGTGGACACGGGCTGCATTGGTGGACACAGGCTACATAGTGGAAACAGGCTGCAGTGGTGGACACAGGCTACATAGTGAACACAGGCTACATAGTGAACACAGGCTACATAGTGAACACAGGCTGCATGGTGGACACAGGCTGCATGGTGGACACAGGCTATATGGTGGGCACAGACTGCATGGTGGACACAGGCTGCATAGTGTCAGATACAGCCCCTCCTCCTGGTCCCGGGACTTTGATAGAAAGATCGCCTGTCCAATCCTGGTGACGGGTGACCTGTCAATCAAAGTTCCCCGGTCAGGGGGCGGGGCTGTATATGATGTTGAGCGGCGGGAACACAGCAATTGAAATAAAAGCTGTTATCGCTGTGTTCCCTGCGCTGTGCTCTGATCATCCGGGCGGCTCTCCTGTTCCTCTCCTCCCCTGCATGGGTAGGCTGCATGGTGGTCACAGGCTGCATGGTGGACGCAGGCTGCATTGGTGGGCACAGGCTGCATTGGTGGACACAGGCTGCATAGTGGTCACAGGCTGCATAGTGGACACAGGCTGTATGGTGGGCACAGGCTGTATGGTGGGCACAGGCTGCATGGTGGGCACAGGCTGTAATGTGGGCACAGGCTGCATAGTGGACACAGGCTGTAATGTGGGCACAGGCTGTAATGTGGGCACAGGCTGTAATGTGGGCACAGGGTGCATAGTGGTCTCAGGCTGCATGGTGGACACAGACGGTATGGTGGACACAGGCTGTATGGTGGGCACAGGCTGCATAATGCACACATGCTGCATGGTGGACACAGGCTGCATAGCGGATACAGGCTGCATGGTGGACACAGGCTGCATGGTGGACACAGGCTGCATGGTGGACACAGGCTGCATGGTGGGCACAGGCTGCATTGTGGACACAGGCTGCATGGTGGACACAGGCTGTATGGTGGGCACAGGCTGCATAATGCACACATGCTGCATGGTGGACACGGGCTGCATGGTGGACACATGATGCATGGTGGACACAGGCTGCATGGTGGACACAGGCTGCATGGTGGACACAGGCTGTATGGTGGGCAGAGGCTGCATTGGTGGGCACAGGCTGAATAATGGACACACGCTGCATGGTGGACACAGGCTGCATAGTGGACACAGGCTGCATGGTGGACACAGGCTGCATGTTGGGCCATGGCTGCATGGTGGACACAGGCTGCATGGTGGACACGGGCTGCATTGGTGGACACGGGCTGCATAGTGGAAACAGGCTGCATGGTGGGCACAGGCTGCATGGTGGGCACAGGCTGCATTGGTGGGCACAGGCTGCATAGTGGTCACAGGCTGCATAGTGGACACAGGCTGTATGGTGGGCACAGGCTGTATGGTGGGCACAGGCTGCATGGTGGGCACAGGCTGTAATGTGGGCACAGGCTGCATAGTGGACACAGGCTGTAATGTGGGCACAGGCTGTAATGTGGGCACAGGGTGCATAGTGGTCTCAGGCTGCATGGTGGACACAGACGGTATGGTGGACACAGGCTGTATGGTGGGCACAGGCTGCATGGTGGACACAGGCTGCATGGTGGGCACAGGCTGCATTGTGGACACAGGCTGCATGGTGGACACAGGCTGTATGGTGGGCACAGGCTGCATAATGCACACATGCTGCATGGTGGACACGGGCTGCATGGTGGACACAGGCTGTATGGTGGGCACAGGCTGTATGGTGGGCAGAGGCTGCATTGGTGGGCACAGGCTGAATAATGGACACACGCTGCATGGTGGACACAGGCTGCATAGTGGACACAGGCTGCATGGTGGACACAGGCTGCATGTTGGGCCATGGCTGCATGGTGGACACAGGCTGCATGGTGGACACGGGCTGCATTGGTGGACACGGGCTGCATAGTGGAAACAGGCTGCATGGTGGGCACAGGCTGCATGGTGGGCACAGGCTGCATGGTGGACACAGGCTACATAGTGGACACAGGCTGCATGGTTGACACAGGCTGCATGGTGGGCACAGACTGCATGGTGGGCACAGACTGCATGGTGGACACAGGCTACATAGTGGACACAGGCTGCATTGGTGGACACAGGCTGCATAGTGGAAACGGGCTGCATGGTGGGCACAGGCTGCATTAGTGGACACAGGCTGCATGGTGGGCACAGACTGCATGGTGGGCACAGGCTGCATAGTGTCAGATACATGACAAACAGAACAAAGTCAGCGCCAAAAATGTCCGAATGTAAAATTGCACCTAAAAGCAAATGTAACTAAAAGATGCAAACATGTCATATGTTAAAAATCAACGTTGATTGGCAGCTAAAAGGACATGCACACCAGGAGTGGTGTGAAAGAAGAAAACAAATCTGAAAAAATCCTTCAAAGTAGCGCTAAAACAAAGAAGATTATAGGAGTCCCACAATCATGAAAAATGAAAGGTTTATTTAAAACTTGTATAAGTCTCAAAAGCAACAGTCTCCAGGTTGTCAGTTCTGTGATGCAACACAGTACAGTGTGAGCTGACCGCTTGTTAATGATCCTACAAACCAATAAACACAGAGCTAAGAGTCACTGAAGCGTTTCTGCACACCGCAGACCTCTCCCATAGATGAAAAGTCTCACAAGTGATGAGCTTGTGACAGAAGCTGTGGGTACTGTATCGCTCTCTTACCATAACCCGAAGGGATGTATGGGACGTGCAGATAAACAGATGATCTGTCAGTTGCTTTTGAGACTTATACAAGTTTTAAATAAACCTTTCATTTTTCATGATTGTGGGACTCCTATAATCTTCTTTGTTTTAGCGCTACTTTGAAGGATTTTTTCAGATAGTGTCAGATACAGCCCCTCCTCCTGGTCCCGGGACTTTGATAGAAAGATCGCCTGTCCAATCCTGGTGACGGGTGATCTGTCAATCAAAGTTCCCCGGTCAGGGGGCGGGGCTGTATATGATGTTGAGCGGCGGGAACACAGCAATTGAAATGAAAGCTGTTATGGCTGTGTTCCCTGCGCTGCGCTCTGATCATCCGGGCGGCTCTCCTGTTCCTCTCCTCCCCTGCATGGGTAGGCTGCATGGTGGTCACAGGCTGCATTCGTGGGCACAGGCTGCATTGTGGGCACAGGCTGCATGGTGGTCACAGGCTGCATGGTGGACACAGGCTGTATGGTGGGCACAGGCTGCATGGTGGGCACAAGCTGTAATGTGGGCACAGGCTGCATAGTGCACACAGGCTGTAATGTGGGCACAGGCTGTAATGTGGGCATAGGGTGCATAGTGGTCTCAAGCTGCATGGTGGTCACAGGCTGCATGGTGGACACAGGCTGCATAGTGGACACAGGCTGTATGGTGGGCACAGGCTGTAATGTGGGCACAGGCTGTAATGTGGGCACAGGCTGTAATGTGGGCACAGGCTGTAATGTGGGCACAGGCTGTAATGTGGGCACAGGCTGTAATGTGGGCACAGGCTGCATTGTGGACACAGGCTGCATGGTGGACACAGGCTACATTGGTGGGCACAGGCTACATTGGTGGGCACAGGCTGAATTGGTGGGCACAGGCTGCATAATGGACACATGCTGCATGGTGGACACAGGCTGCATGGTGGACACAGGCTGCATGGTGGACACAGGCTGCATGGTGGTCACAGGCTGCATTCGTGGGCACAGGCTGCATTGTGGGCACAGGCTGCATGGTGGTCACAGGCTGCATGGTGGACACAGGCTGTATGGTGGGCACAGGCTGCATGGTGGGCACAAGCTGTAATGTGGGCACAGGCTGCATAGTGCACACAGGCTGTAATGTGGGCACAGGCTGTAATGTGGGCATAGGGTGCATAGTGGTCTCAAGCTGCATGGTGGTCACAGGCTGCATGGTGGACACAGGCTGCATAGTGGACACAGGCTGTAATGTGGGCACAGGCTGTAATGTGGGCACAGGCTGTAATGTGGGCACAGGCTGTAATGTGGGCACAGGCTGTAATGTGGGCACAGGCTGTAATGTGGGCACAGGCTGCATTGTGGACACAGGCTGCATGGTGGACACAGGCTACATTGGTGGGCACAGGCTACATTGGTGGGCACAGGCTGAATTGGTGGGCACAGGCTGCATAATGGACACATGCTGCATGGTGGACACAGGCTGCATGGTGGACACAGGCTGCATGGTGGACACAGGCTGCATGGTGGTCACAGGCTGCATGGTGGACACAGGCTGCATTGGTGGGCACAGGCTGCATAATGGACACATGATGCATGGTGGACACAGACTGCATAGTGGACACAGGCTGTATGGTGGGCACAGGCTGCATAATGGACACACGTTGCATGGTGGAAACAGGCTGCATGGTGGACACAGGCTGCATGGTGGACACAGGCTGCATGGTGGACACAGGCTGCATGTTGGGCCATGGCTGCATGGTGGGCACAGGCAGCATGGTGGGCACAGGCTGTATGGTGGACACGGGCTGCATGGTGGACACAGGCTGCATGGTGGGCACAGGCTGTATGGTGGACACACGCTGCATTGGTGGACACACGCTGCATAGTGGACACAGGCTGCATGGTGGACACAGGCTGCATTGGTGGACACAGGCAGGCTGCATTGGTGGGCACAGGCAGGCTGCATTGATGAACACATACACATGTATATATGCAGGTAAATTACACCTGGGCTGGGTGTAGTGGGTGCCGACAACCAAGGCCACAATATACAGAACAAAAATATAGAGAGTTTCAGGCCCAGATTCACGTAGATCGGCGTATCTTTGTGCAGGCGTAACGTATCCTATTTACGTTACGCCTCCGCAACTTTTACAGGCAAGTGCTGTATTCTCAAACGAAAGTTGCGGCGGCGTAGCGTAAATAGGCCGGCGTAAGCCCGCCTAATTCAAATGTGGTAGATGTGGGCGTGTGTTATGTTAATTTTATGTGACCCCACATAAATGACGCTTTTTACGAACGGCGCATGCGCCGTCCGTGAAAGTATCCCCGTGCGCATACTCCAAATTAACCCGCAAGAAGCCAATGCTTTCGACGTGAACGTAAATTACGCCCAGCCCTCTTCGCGAACGACTTACGCAAACGACGTAAAATTTTCAAAATTCGATGCGGGAACGACGTCCATACTTAACATTGGAACGCCGCATCTACGCCTCATATAGCAGGGGTAAATTTACGCCGGGAAAAAGCCTAACGTAAACGGCGTATCTGTACTGCGTCGGCCGGGCATACGTTCGTGAATTCGCGTATCTTGCTGATTTACATATTTCTAGGCGTCAATCAGCGTACACGCCCCTAGCGGCCAGCGTAAATATGCAGTTAAGATCCGATGGCGTAAGAGACTTACGCCGGTCGGATCTAATACAAATCAATGCGTAACTGATTCTAAGAATCAGGCGCATAGATACGACGGCTCAGACTCAGAGATACGACGGCGTATCTCCTTTGAGAATCTGGGCCTCAGTGTTCAAATATTTATTGCAGACAGAAAAAAAAATCACACGTGTTTCTGTTACATTGTAACATCTTTGACCATTTCTTTAACAAGAACCAAATCTATTACTAGCAGCATGTGGGACACATTTTTTCTGGTTTCACACGTTTTTCTCTCTCCCCGCCGAGCAGGCGGGTGACAGGTCCATGTATAGCAGAGCAGACATGAACACTCTTCTCTATGGCCTGTCTGTTTCCATCTGACTCTCGACCAATCCAATCCACCGGAAGGAGGGGGAACGGATCCCCATCCATCTGTTTTTGGCAGACAGGATCGGATCGGATGACAGTCCATAGAGAGCTATAGATGGTCTGATCAGGTCCGCCGGAAAAAACTGACTGGCAGACCCGATCAGACAGCCTGTTAGAAAGCAGCCTAATGCCGCGTCGCGTACACACGGTCGGAATTTCTGTGTGTGTGCCCCATTGGAAAATCTGTTCGTCTGTATGGAATTCCGACGGGGAAAAAACACGCATGCTCGGAAAAAATTTGACGCATGCTCGGAAGCATTGAACTTAATTTTGGGCTCCTCGTACGCGTTGTACATCACCGCGTTCTTGATGGCCGGAATTTGGTGTGACCGTGTGTATGCAAGCCTAGCTCGAGCGGAATTCCGTCGGAAAAACATCCGATTTCTTTCCAACGGAAAGTCCGTTCACGTGTACGCAGTATAAGATTTCTAGGGGGAGCCAATTTGCAGGATATTGCCCAAGTTATATTGTGGTTATTTCATGTACAGTGGAACCTTGGATTACGAGCATAATCCATTCCAGGAGAATGCTTGTAATCCAAAGTACTCGCATATCAAAGCGAGTTTCCCCATTGGAGTCCATGGAAATCAAAATAATTTGTTCCGCATTGACTTCAATGGCATGCAATACCGCATGTGGCCAGAGGCAGGGGGGGGGGTTGGAGAGCCTCAGAAACGCCCGAAAAGGCTTCGGCTGACCTCGGAAATACTTTGGGGCAAATCCACAAAGCAGATGCGCCGACTTAACTCGAGATTTCTAATTTTACTCCGCGCGTATCTTTGCGCCCGATCCTCAAAACGAAAAATCCTTTTTTTCCGTCCTACTTAAAATAATTACTCTGGCGCATCCTCTGACGCAAATTACGCTAGTCACGCCGCTTTATTTGATAGGCAAAGATGCAAATGAGGGAGATAGGGCGATCCTCAAAATTAAGTGTGTGCGCCGTAGATTACGCCCTGTGCGCCGTAGATAACGCCCTGTGCGCACCTGTTAGTTTTCTGGAGCAAAATTAGACTTTATAAAAGCAGCCCTAATTTTACACCAGCCCTGTAAAGGTCTGCTGAAGCAACACCATTTAGGAAGAGCTGCCAACACTTCTTTGCTTGACTTCATTGTGACTGCCAAAATGCCTGGGCCATCAATGATTATAACGGCACTCGCCACTTTACAGGCGCAGAGAAGGAGGAGGGCACAGAGGAGGAGGAGGAGGGCACAGGAGAGGATATACCGCCCACGCCAAGATCTCTTTGGCATGACTGCGTCTGAGGTCATTGGCAACTTCAGATTTAACCAGGAAGCCATCCTGGACTTAACCAGGATCCTGCAGGATGATCTGAACACCCCAACCCAACGATCCCATGCCCTGCCAGCTCACATTAAAGTTATGGCCACCCTGCATTTTCTGGCCACTGGGTCTTTTCAGAGAACATGTGGAGGTCTGGCTGGGATGGTACAGTCCTCGATGAGCAGGTGTGTGCACCAGGTTGTCCCTGCAATACTGAGACGCATGGGCAGTCAATTTGAAAAGCCCACCCAGGAGGACCAGCGAATGAAGAGCAATGGCTGATTTCTATCAGATTGCACGATTCCCACGGACCATCGGGGCCATTGACTGTACCCATGTGGCACTACAGCCCCCCCATGATACAGAGCACCTGTTCAGGAATCGCAAAAACTGGCATTCCATCAATGTCCAGGTAATCGTGGATGCCCATGGCCTCATCTGGCATGTGTGTGCCAAATTTCCAGGTTCGTGCCATGACAGCTACATCTTTAGGCAGACCAACATAGCACGTGAATTGGAGCAGAACGTGTATGGAGACAGCTGGCTGGTTGGTGAGTGACATGTGTGTCAGGTATGACTGTCCCCCCCCATGATGCAGACATCACATGGGGCACATGCATGACTAATATCCTCCTGTCTTTTGCCTTCCAGGTGACTCTGGATATGCCCTGGGCCCTCACATGATGACCCCATTCAGGAACCCCCAAACCCCAGGAGAGCAACGCTACAACGAGGCTCATATTCGCACCCGGGCAGTAGTGGAGCGTACTTTTGGCCTGCTGAAGTCCCGCTTCAGATGCCTGGACAAGACTGGGGGTACACTGCTGTATTCCCCAGACTTTGTGTGCCAAATAATAGGGGCTTGTTGCATTCTTCATAACTTTGCAACGAGAAGGGGACTGGAGATTAACTTACGTGCTGACCTGACCCCCCACCCAGGCAATCCCCCCCTAGCCCACTCTACCCGGTCTACTGAGGGCACAGTAGCCAGGAGACGCCTGGCAGAAGGCATCTTTTCTCAGTAAATGGCCAGAAATCATCTCACAATGATATTATTTGTTTTCACTGCAAACGCACATGAATTATGTGACAATGTTATTATTTGTTTTCACTGCAAACGCACATGAATTATGTGACAATGAGAATGTTGCTTTGCACAGTAAACGCACATGTTTAATGACACATTGAGAATGTTTTTGTCTCTGGAAACGCACATGATTTATGTCACAATGAGAATGCATGAATGCACACCACTGTGGTCCCTAGCACAAACACATCACATGCACATCGAATTTAGATCCAAGTACCCCCCCCCCCTTTGGTACTTGGGAGCAGTAACGCCCCGCCACGGCTCCAATTATGTCACTGTGCATTCATACACCATTCAGGAACCTAGGATGACTTCTCCCTGGTCCTGGGGATCCCTTCTCCACCAAAACTGAGGGTGACACCCTTATTTTGTCAGGAATGCCACCCCCCCACATTCACACATCATTCACACACATAAACCAAATCATAAGTACAGTATAATAACCAAAATTTTTAAAGCAAAAAAAAAAAAAGTACCCCTGGTATTTAAGTCCGGCGGCGAGTGCTCCGTCTAGGCTGCCCACGGGCAGGGGCACGGCCACCTGGAGGATCTTCACGGGGGGGGGGAGCAGGGGAGGGAGTATCTTCATTGGGGGGGGGAGCAGGGGAGGGAGTATCTTCATTGGGGGGGGGAGCAGGGGAGGGAGGAGCCTCCCCTGGTGTCTGACCTCCGGCTGGCCTGCCCTCCAAGGCCACTGCTATCCTGGTCAGGCAGGCAGTGATGGCAGCCGTATTGGCCTGGCCAGCCCGTGTGTTCTCCTGCACAGCCCGGGTGTTGTCCTGCACAGCCCGGGTGAGGGCAGTCACCTCCTGGCCCACGCCTGTTGTGGCGGTATGCAGGGACCACAAACAGGTGATGACACCCAATGAATTGGTGGCCACATCACTGAGTGACTCCCTCATTACATCCAGGCTGTGCTCCATCTTGGCCATAGTTTTTTTGATGTCACCCAGACTGCGGGTCTGCTTGGCATTGTCCCTCAGCAGACTGGCCGGCATATGCTCAGACCCCACCCTGGTGTCCTGGGTCGCCATCCTGCCTGCCCCTGAGGCTTGTGGCCAGGTAGGAGGGGATAGAGTGACCCTTGTGGGTTGCGGCATGTTGTGGGAGGAGTGGGAGGGGCTACCCCTGATGGTGGCCTGACTGGTGCCAGCCTCTGGGGGATCCTCTGGGGTAGCCTCAAGGGGAGCCTCTGGGGTAGCCTCAAGGGGAGCCTCTGGGGTAGCCTCAAGGGGAGCCTCAAGGCTAGCCTCAAGGGTATCATCAAAGGTCATCAGATCTGTGGCAATAATGATTTCCCGGCCAATCTGGA
This sequence comes from Rana temporaria, assembly GCF_905171775.1. Classification (NCBI taxonomy): domain Eukaryota; kingdom Metazoa; phylum Chordata; class Amphibia; order Anura; family Ranidae; genus Rana; species Rana temporaria. Next base: position 12,400,079 of record NC_053496.1, read on the forward strand.
GATCTTCTTCCTCCTCCCCCTCATCCTCCTCCCCCTCATCCTCCTCCCCCTCAGCCTCCTCATGAGGGGAGGTTTGGCCACTCCCCTCCCCTGGGGACTCCTCAGCAGCCTCCTGTCTTTGGGGTGGTGCAGCAGCCTGGCCTGATGGCCCAGCAATCTCCTGGTCATCTGTGGAAGACACCAAACAATCACAGGTTTGAGGATCCACACACTTGGCACATGTTCCCTTCCCCCACCCACACATGCTAATCACCAAATAAAAAAAAAAAAAAACCTTACCTGGCCTCACAGGAACATCAGACTGATAACCAGGCAGGCCCACCACCTGCTCTGGCTCGAAACACCGGGCCACTGCCCATTCCTCCTCAGTCAGCCGGATGGGGCATGGTCCCCCTCCTCCAGTGCCCCTCCTATGCGCAGTGAGCTTGGCCACCTTATTGCGGACCACGCTCCTCAGATCATTGATCTTTTTCTTAATGCCAGCGGGGGTCCTCGTCTCCCCTCCCCCCGCCGCATTTATGTGATCTGTTATTTTGGCATAGATCCTCTTCCTTTGGGCCGGGGAGGTGTTCCGGCTATCAGGCCCATGTAAATATCTTCCATATTGTATGACATACCTGGCTAGGATTTGCTTTTCAACATGTGAAAAATTCAGCTTCCTGCGTTTGGGGGCCATCACAGACACCACCCAGCAACAAGAAGCCAAACAGGACAAACACACAAAAATACACACACAAGCAGACAGCTACTACAAAGTCAAATACAAACACACAAAAATACACACCAAACAAATACACAAAAATACACACAGACGCAGACAGCTACTACAAAGTCAAATACAAACACACAAAAACCAAACACAAAATCCAAGCAGAAAAAAAACAAACAAAAAAATTAGCAGAAACAATCAAACAAAAATTACACTTATCACAAACAAACAACAACTACTATCTACTACTCCTCCAACACTTCTCTATCAAACACAACTTACCAACAAACACTGACAAACTAAGAGCAGAAGCAAATTGCTCATGGAAGGGAACACAGGGAAATACTTTTGCAAATGAAGTGTGTTTGACTGGAGCTAGTTAAGCACAGTGCGATCCTCAAACTAAGTACACTTGGCCTTTTACCTATCTCACTGATTGCGCCAAGCAAAGTTCTGCACATGCGCAGTGAGCAGCAGATTCGTGCGCGCATGCGCAGTACGGCCGGACCTTCATTTGCATGGGGTCACGGCTCATTACAATGAAGCACGCCCACTTCCTTCCCACTTGCCATAACCCCGCCTTACGCCTCCGAATTTACGTTACGGCAGGCGCACTTTTGGGCGCAAATGCGCTGTGGATACGGCAATTACGACACCAACTTAGGGCGCCGTAACTTAAATGACATAAGTTAGAAAAAACTTATTTTGCGCCGCTGGCTGTGGATTTGGCCCTTTGTTCCTGAGATTTTCATGCCTTTCCGTGCACTTCCGAACGGCTCCGGCGCCCCCCCACCTCAGGCCAAACGTGGTATTGCACACCACATTGGCCTGAATCCTGCTTGTATTGCGAAACGCTCATTAACCGCGTTCGTCGCAATCCGAGGTTCCACTGTATATGTTTATCACCTTTTGCTGGTCTGTGTGCCTGATCTGCATTCACACCTTAGCGCGGCGTTTTGTACTGCGATTTGCTGCGACAAATTGCAGTGTTTTGTACCGCGATTTGCCGCGACAAAACGCAGCGTTTTTAACCCAATGTTTTTTACAGGTCATTGTCGGCTACGCCGAAGCTGCCTGAATACGCGCGAAAAAAAGGGTCCGGGACTTGTTTGAGCTTCACGCGATCGCCGTTTCGCCGTTCGGCGTGGAGATGTGAACCATCTCCATAGAGATTAATGTTATTTCTCCCCTCCAGCATATCTGAGCGTCGCGCTTCAGGCGTTTTGTCGTTTAGGTGTGAATGCAGCCTAAAGGTATCCAATACATGTGTTAGGGGTGCTGGATATTTGTTTCTCTGTATACCTGTTCACACAGGTCTTGTAGAAGATGTATGTTATGCATTTTTGTATAACAGTCATGAGAAATACTTCCTGTCAAACTTTAGCTGTCTCATGCTCACATTCTTTATGTTCATTTTATCTCAGTAATTATATCTGAGTGGTTCAATGATTCTGTGTGAGTTTCTCATTACTAACGCAGCATTGCAGGACGGAATGCAAGGTGTCAGAGGTAAGAGAGGATTTGCAGAGTCGAGGTAACCAGTGGGGTGTAGATAGGGATGGACTGGCCATCGGGACTACCGGGAGTTTCCCGGTGGGCCGATTGGTCAGTGGGCTGGCTCGGCTGTGTCACTCACTCATTTCTCTGATCTCTCACATTTACGCTAATGCTTATGCCTGCACCCGGCGGCGCTAGCCAATAGCCTTCATCGTGGCCACAACACTGCTGGTAATGGGGACTCTGATGTAAGGGGGCTGCTGGTAATGGGGACTCTGATGGTAATGGGGACTTTGATTTAAGGGGATCTCTGATGGGGAAACTGATGTAAGGGGGTGCTGTTGGTGACACTCAAAATTAAAGTGGGCTGGTCTGGATGAAGTCCAGGGCCAAATTTTTGTCTCAGTCCAGCCCTGGGTATAGAGTAGGGTGACCAGACATCCCTGGTTTCCGGGGACAGTCCCTGGATTGAGGACACTGTCCCCGGACCAACTCTGTCCCTGGTTTTGTCCCCGGATTGGATTTGAACAGGGGATGGGGCAATTTCAAAAACAGTCACTCTGGCGGAGTGATCTGGTCACCTTAGTATAGAGTCAATTAGCAGCCCCCACAGGGGTACAGCTACGCTAATAAATAACATTTCTAATCATATGAAGTTAATAACAAGAGTCCCCCTTTTTATCAGAGTCCACAGAGTTCCCCTTTTATATCTGAACTCACAGAGTTCCCTTACACTGTAAGGGGGGACTCTGCAGACTCTGATGCAAGAGAGAACTCTGGGAATTTTAACATAAGGGATGCGCGGGGAGCCCTGATTTAAGGAGGAAAACCGAGCACTCTGATGTAAGGGGGGAACTCTGGGGACTCTGAAATAAGGGATGCTCTGGGGACCCTGATTTAAGGGGAAACACTGAGCACTCTGATGTATGGAGAGGACTCTAATGTAAGGGGGAACAGTGAGGCCTCGGGTGTAAAGGGGAACTCTGATGTAAGGGGTGCTCTGAGAACCCTGAATTACCTTATGCCCTGTACACACGATCGGAATTTCCGATGGGATAAAATCCAATGGAATTTTCCATCGGAAATCCGTTCAAGCTGTCTTGCATACACACTGTCAGACCAAATTCAGACCGCCCAAAACGTGGTGACGTACAACACTACAACGAGTCGAGAAAAATTAAGTTCAATGCTTCCGAGCATGCGTTGACTTGATTCTGAGCATGAGTGTTTTTTTCTCCGTCGGAGTTCCACACAGACGATAGGAATTTCCGACAGGAAAGGATCCATTTGGGGCCCACACACAGTCGGAATATCCGATAAAAAACTTTTTTATTGGAAATTCTGATCGTGTGTACAAGACATTAGTGTACTCACTCAGAGTCAGGAGAGAGAAGGAGGGGAGACTTCAGTCACAGACAGGGATGGATGGTGAGCTAACTCACCCCTTGGCAGCCAGCACCTCTCATCCAGGTGTATCTGAGGCTACTGTACTTCAAAATTTCCAGCCCCCACTTTCCTTTTCTGAGGCACTGTGCCAGGGATTGGAGTGTAGGCAGACACAGAGGGGTGGGAAGAAGAGGTGCAGATCGAGCCCTCTCTCCTCTCCCGTCTGTGTGTGTGTTTGGGGGGGGGGGGGGGTTGTTAGTGTTGGCTTTGTGCAGCATGAAAGAGAGTGTAACAGACACTCTCAGCTTAGACAACTGCATCCAGCAAACCTGCTGGCAAGTCATAGTCCAGTCCGAATAACGTGTCCGGGTTTCAGGCAGTCGGAACCCCGGACACATGATTCCAAGCCCAAACTGTCCAGGTGAATCCTGGACAGGTGGCAACCCTACTGCTGACTGTGAACTTTCCCCTTGAAGAGGGATGCTGTGCTTATCTTTCCAAGAGGTTCATGGTCACTGATGTATGCAGCGCCACAGAATAAAACGATGAGGTCATAGATATGAATTATCTCCCAATTATCTGTGGAGGTGATAGTCACACAAGGGGATGTAGATATCACATGAAGACTGCATTCTATATATGTTGTGTGCTTATGAAATGGAGTGATTTATTGCTATGCATTGAATTTGTACATAGGTGTGTGCAGGGGGTGTGCCTGGACTCACCCTAATCACTACGTGTGGTGCCGATTACCCATACTGCCCAGACTTGCCCTGTGTTGGCCTCCTCACCCCTGCTGCAGGGGATGTTTCAGGAGGGGCCAGTAAATATCATTTACCAGTGTCTACCTTTTCTAAATGAACACAGTGGCCCAGATTCAAGTAGAATTGCGCTCTATTTGCGGAGGCGCAGGGCAACGATTTTGCCCTGCGCCCCCGGAAAATATTTTGCGCTGCCCTCGATTCACGGAGCAGTAGCTCCGTGAATTGCGAGGGCGTGCCGGCAAATTTGCCCGGCGTAAGCGCGCGCAAGTTAAATGATCCCGCCGGGGGCGGGAATCATTTAAATTAGGCGCGCTCCCGCGCCGAGCGTACATCGCATGCTCCGTCAGGAAACTTTCCCGACGTGCATTGCGGCAAATGACGTTGCAAGGACGTCATTTGCTTCAAAGTGAACGTGAATGGCGTCCAGCGCCATTCACGAAGCACTTACGCAAACGACGTGAAATTCAAATTTCACGTCGCGGGAGCGGCGGCTATACTTTAGCATTGGCTGCCCCTACTATTAGAAGGGGCAGCCTTGCGCTAAAGTTGCCGTACGGAAACTCCGTACCTGGCTTGCGCGGGGCCCGCGCAAGTTTGTGAATCAGTTGGTAGTATGCAATTTGCATACTACACGCTGATCACAATGGGAGCGCCCCCTAGCGGCAAGCACAAGAATGCAGCCTAAAATCTGCGAGGCATAAGAGCCTTATGCCGCGCAGATTTTAGGCTGCAGTCGGTGTAACGAGGTTCCTGAATCAGGAGCACTCGTTACACCGGAGCAAGTAAGCAATTGCGCCGCGTAACTTATGGTTACACGGGCGCAATTGCTTCTTGAATCTGGGCCAGTGGCCTGGTTTCACATTCTTTGGCGCATATTTATGCCGCCGTAGCGTATCTCCTTTACGCTACGCCGATGCAGCGCAGAGAGGCAAGCACTGAATTCACAAAGCCAGTGCTGCCAAAACTGCGCTGGGTTTCCTAGGCGTAAGCCGGCGTAGGTGGAAGTGGGCGTGAGCCATGCAAATGAGGCATGACCCCATGCAAATGATGGGCCGAGCGCCAGACAGATACGTATAACGAACGGCGCATGCGCCATCCCGTGGACGCATCCCAGTGCGCATGCTCACAATCACGTCGGAACTACTCCCTAAGATACGTCGGATCACTGCCTACGGCGTGAACGTAGCCTACGCTCAGCCATATTCACGTCCAACGTAAACTACGTAAAATACGTTGGCTTGTGTTCCCTGGTGCAGCCATTTGCATGGATGCTGCTGAGTTACACAATTTCTTTATGGGGCATAACTTTACGCCGGACGTAGAGCTTACGCAAACCGCGTATATTATGAGTCGGGCGCAAGTACGTTCCTGAATCGGCGTATCTCCCTCATTTGCATATGTGAATAGAAAATCAATGGGTGCGCCAAATACGTCCAGCGTAAATATGCGCCCACTGTACGCCGGCGTAGGCAAGTTACGTCAGTTGGAAGAAGCCTATTTTCAGGCGTATCTTAGTTTCAGAGTCCGGCGCATAGATACGACGGCGCATATTTGCACTTACGCGGCGTATCTGGAGATACGTCGGCGCAAGTACTTTGTGAATCCGGGCCAGTGAACACATTCACTCACTGAGGTTGATTTACTAAGGGCCAATAGACTGTGCACCTTGCCAAGTGAAATTGCCCTCTGCAAGGGAAGTTGCTCCAGAGCTTAGTAAATGAGGTAAAGTTTCACTTTGCAAAGAATACCCAATCACCTGCAAGGAAAAAAATAAATGCATTTCTGCTTGCACATGATTGGTTGATGAAAGCCAGCAGAGCTTCTGTTCATTTTATTTACTAAGCTCTGGAGCAACTGCACTTTGCAAAGTGCACAGTCTATTTTACTGCCATCATTTTACCTACCAGATCTTTTCCTCAACTGGGAGACGGCCCGCCCCAATGACCAGGCAGTGGACTGTCCCTCGTCATCCTCATGTTCAGTGCAGGGCTGTAGACACTGAATAGGTCTTGATGACGTCAGGAATGTAGACCAATGGAGCATGGGGGAGAAGACACTGCGCAGGGCCGATCCTGGGCAGGTGCACAGAGTGCAGCGTGGATCGGAGGAGTAGAGACTGTGCCGCCGCCACTGTGTTATATGCCCAAGTACATCCTCCCTCTCTCCCTCCTGTCAGAAGAGGAGAGCAAAGCAGCCGGAGACCAAAGTGGCAGTCTCTGACCATATCCTGTATTATATCTGCTGTCTCTGACCATCTCCTGTATTATATCTGCAGTCTCTGACCATCTCCTGTATTATATCTGCAGTCTCTGACCATCTCCTGTATTATATCTGCAGTCTCTGACCATCTCCTGTTGTATGTCTGCTGTCTCTGACCATCTCCTGTATGATGTCTGCAGTCTCTGACCATCTCCTGTATTATATCTGCAGTCTCTGACCATCTCCTGTTTTATATCTGCAGTCTCTGACCATCTCATGTACTATGTCTGGAGTTTTGACCATTTCCTGTACTATGTCTGCAGTCTCTGACCATCTCCTGTATGATGTCTGCAGTCTCTGACCATCTCCTGTATGATGTCTGCAGTCTCTGACCATCTCCTGTATTATATCTGCAGTCTCTGACCATCTCCTGTATTATATCTGCAGTCTCTGACCATCTCCTGTACTGTGTCTGCAGTCTCTGACCATCTCCTGTACTGTGTCTGCAGTCTCTGACCATCTCCTGTATTATCTCTGCAGTCTCTGACCATCTCCTGTACTATCTCTGCAGTCTCTGACCATCTCCTGTATTATATCTGCAGTCTCTGACCATCTCCTGTACTATGTCTGCAGTCTCTGACCATCTCCTGTACAATGTCTGCAGTCTCTGACCATCTCCTGTATTATATCTGCAGTCTCTGACCATCTCATGTACTATGTCTGCAGTTTTGACCATCTCCTGTACTATGTCTGCAGTCTCTGACCATCTCCTGTATGATGTCTGCAGTCTCTGACCATCTCCTGTATTATATCTGCAGTCTCTGACCATCTCCTGTATTATATCTGCAGTCTCTGACCATCTCCTGTACTATCTCTGCAGTCTCTGACCATCTCCTGTACTGTGTCTGCAGTCTCTGACCATCTCCTGTATTATCTCTGCAGTCTCTGACCATCTCCTGTACTATCTCTGCAGTCTCTGACCATCTCCTGTACTGTGTCTGCAGTCTCTGACCATCTCCTGTATTATCTCTGCAGTCTCTGACCATCTCCGGTACTATCTCTGCAGTCTCTGACCATCTCCTGTATTATCTCTGCAGTCTCTGACCATCTCCTGTATTATATCTGCAGTCTCTGACCATCTCCTGTATTACATCTGCAATCTCTGACCATCTCCTGTAGTATGTCTGCTGTCTCTGACCATGTGGGTGCACCAGAAATATTTCTGCACCCAGGCGTCTGTGACCCTAGGATCGGCCCTGACACTGCAGGTACCCATTTAGCAGCTCTGGGGATCAGGTAGGTAAACCTACTTTTCTATGCCCCCCCCCCAGACCTAAATGAGCAACTACCCCACGCAGTAGGGGGGCAAAGCCCCAATAATAGAGGAGTTTTCAGGTTTCCTGGGGTCAGCTTTAAAACTAAATGCTCTCATCTATTAGTTGAATACTTGCCCAGCATATTCTGTGTAGCGGCCTGCTACTTTTCTAGCTGGTGCTGCCTTAAATTCAGAGGGTGGTCAGAGATTTAACTACCTCTGACTATTATTTTACCAAATTTTGGCCTCTGTTCCAGCCGTGGCTGTACTGTGAGTGACCACTATTGTTGTCTGGGGTGTTGGTCCTGCCCCAGACCAAGGGTGGCAGCAGTCGAGTCAGGGTGTATTGGGTGTTCTTCCTCGGCAGCCAATCAGTGAGAGTTGATCGTCTCGCTGGGGGAGAGTCATAGGTGTGCGCAGCCTATTGCATTAGAGTGTGCACTCTAAAGCTCAAAACCGTGGTACCGATCACTTACTGTGTTCATTCACAAAGGGAAGGGGCCGGTAAATTATATATTTACTAGCCCCTTCCCCCACTCCTTTTAAAACTTCCCTGTGTGTGCCAGCAGCAGCAGCAATTGGGAGAGAAGAGGAAGGAAGCCAGCAGTGCTACAGGGGGAGGGGGGCATGTATGAGCCAGGGCAGTAGGGGCAATCTGCACTGCACAAGGTGATTAAGGTGTGCCCAGGCACACCCTGTGCGCACGCCTATGGGGAGAGTACTTAAGGGACAGACGTCATTAGTTCTGGGTCGTCGCCGATCCTGGTCAGTCGTCCCACCACCCCCCTGTGTGTGGCCCTCCTGGCCGGGGGTGCGTGTTCAAGTGTTCCTGGCTCCGGGACCACGTTGGTCCGGGGTTGTGATCTACTAAGTAGACCCGGTAGTCAGACTGGGTCTACGTTTGCAGAGTAGGGTGCCCACGTGTCCCGGATTGCCCGGGACTGTCCCGCAATTGACATGTCTGTCCCTGGTCCCGGGCACCTTCATTCCGGGACAATACAGTGTCCCGGAATGAAATAGACACAGTCACCTTCCTACTAACTAGTAACTACATTTCCAGAACTGGTTGCTAGAGCTGGCGCTGCCTGGCAACCAGTGACAATTTACTCTCAGACAGTGAGGCCGGGAGCGAGGCCTGCGCCTAGTGCAGCACTGCTATCCCTACCCACCTCGGCACCTCCTCCTTCTCCGGCACCCAGCGGCAAGCAGCAGGGACTGGTGTGATCTTCACTCTCCAGATAGCGACACCACTCTTTTCCTTCTACGCACGTGGCTCATGCAGAGTGGCAGCAGCACTGCATCTGGTGGCAGGCTATGGGTGGCAAGTGGCACTACATCTGATGGGAAGTGGCACATTCAGCTGACAAATAACCCGCTGACAAATTCCCCATCAACCCAGAGAATGGCGCGGGGCGGGGTGTCCCTGAATGGCAGTCTGGAAATGTGGTCACCCTATTGCAGAGTGGTCCTGTGCTGTCCGTCCCGGAGGGAGGAAGCCGTCTGATGAAGAACCTATTCTGAAGAGCACCGAGCACAAGGCTGGTATCTCAGGAGAGGCCTTGAACTTCATCGAAGGATGCACCATTACTGAGAGGCTGAGTGATGGTCGCCTGTCAGTTCTGAGTTCACAAGAAATTATTCAAGAGAGAGATCGGGGGGCTGAATCCTGTGCTGAGAGGATTCTGGACCGAATATACCTCCATCTGTGGGAAGGTCTGTGGCAGAGACTTTACCAAGTTTCCGTGTGACATTCTGGCTGCTAGGCTGGTGAGAGAGGCCTATCCGGGTGCGCAATACCCGCTCTGGCTAGAGTGGCGACGAAAGCTACGTTGCTGGAAGCAGGAGTGTTTCCATACAAAAGTTTGTGCCGAGTACATACGATCATTTTTCAGCATGAAAGAAAACGTAATTTTTCAGCATGTCTAAAAAACAAAGTTTTCCCAACTTCATCATTAAAGCTACGTTGCCCCCACACCATCGTTTTTAAAAAATGATCTAGCAAAGCGCGGTGACGTACAACACGTACGACGGCACTATAAAGGGGAAGTTCTATTCGCCTTTGGGCTGCTTTTAGCTGATTCCGTGTTAGTAAATGACGATTCGCGCTTTTCTGTCTGTTACAGCGTGATGAATGTGCTTACTCCATTATGAACGGGAGTTTTACCAGAACGAGCGTTCCCGTCTCATAACTTGCTTCTGAGCATGCGCGGGTTTTTTCTGTCGTTTTAGCCCACACACGATCATTTTTTACAAGCCGAAAAACGACATTGTTTAAAACGACGTTAAAAAATTCAGCATGTTCGAATTTTTTTTTTGACGTTTTTCAGAACCTGAAAAACGATGTGCAGCAGCCCACACACCATCATTTTAAATTACATTTTTTAAAAACAAAGTTTTTTTCATGCTGAAAAATGATCGTGTGTACGCGGCATTATACACCTGAACCTATTACCTATTACACTTCTACCTCTTCAACTACTTATTTTACTCTTATACCACGTTTGGTAAATAAAGCAAAGAAAAAAAAAAGAAGCGCAACGTGTGGACATTGAACTTTCTTTCAGCTCTCATCTGATACCCTAGACGGCGAAGGAATAGAGGTAACATGCCGCCCAAAACAAACCAGCAGCTCCTTCGGTGGCAGTGCTACAGTACATCTAGTTTCGCTTACTGATTCCTCCCTTCACACTGATTTCTTGTAAAACGAAACTTGGAACACCGCCAGGATAGATCTGTTTACTTCCCTTTGGCTCTTTTCCTCCCAGAGACTCTAGGTCAGGGTTGTCAAACTAAATTTCATCAGCATTGTCCTCAAAAGGGCTGCTTGTATCTGTAAGATTAGATGTCCAGCACATCCCCTCCCCTCCACATTAAGGTGAACAGATTTGTAACCACTTCCCTACCGGGCCAATTCTGACACTTCTCTCCTTCATGTAAAAATCATAATTTTTTTTTGCTAGAAAATTACTCAGAACCCCCAAAGATTTTATATGTATATATATATATATATATATATATATATATATATATATATATATATTAATTAGCAGACACCCTAGGGAATAAAGTGGCAATCATTGCAACTTTTTATCTTGCACGGTATTTGCGCAATCATTTTTCAAAACGCCTTTTTTGTGGAAAAAAATAACAAAACAGTAAAGTTAACCCACTTTTTTGTATAATGTGAAAGATGATGTTACGCCGAGTAAATAGACACCTATTTTACCACGCTTTAAAATTACCCTGTTACCAATTCACATAGGGGGGCCCTGGATCTGGGGGTTCCCTTTGTTAAAGGGGGCTTCCAGATTACGATAAGCCCCTCGCCCGCAGACCCCCTCAACCACCGGGCAAGGGTTGTGGGGATGAGGCCCTTGTCCCCACAACATGGGAACAAGGTGCTTTGGGGGTCACAGACTTATGTTGAGGGCATGTGGCCTGGCACGGTTCAGGAGGGGGGGGCGCTTTCTCATCCCCCCTCTTTTCCTGCGGCTTGCCAGGTTGCGTGCTCGGATAAGGGTCTAGTATGGATTTTTGGGGGAACCCCACGCCATTTTTTTTTATTTTGGCACAGAAGTTCCCCTTAAAATCCATACTAGACCTGAAGGGCAATTTGGGGGGACCCCCACACATTTTTTTATGCACAAATGGTTTTTGAAGGAAAAAAGTCATTTAAAACTACTTGCGCTATTAATGAATTGTCGGGTCCCGCTGCCAATACAGATAAAAGTCATTGAAAAAAATGGCAGGGGTTCCCCTTAATATTCATACCAGACCCAAAGGGCCTGGTAATGGACTGGGGGGGGGGGGATTCCTGTCTTTTTTTTTTAATGACTTTTCTTTGGATTGCCGGGGACCCGACAATTCATTATAGCCACGAGTAGTTTTAAATTACTTTTTTTCCTTCAGAAATGACAATTTGTGCCGGGACAGTTCTAAGCATGGGAAACATGCGCTACTTTACAGGCATACTGTAGACAACCCCCAGGTAAAAAATGTAAAGGAATATTTCACTTTTATTGTTTCACTTTAAGCATTTATTAAAATCACTGCTTCCGATTCTTAAAACTTTTTTTTTGCATTGATACATGTCCCCTGGGGGCAGGACCCGGGTCCCCAAACACTTTTTAGGACAATAATTTGCATATTAGCCTTTAAAATTCGCACTTTTGATTTTTCATATTCAAGTCCCATAGACTTTAATGGTGTTTGAATGTTCGTGTGAACTTTTGGTTTGTTTGCATGTTCTGGATGCAAACCAAATCGGGGGGTGTTCGGCTTATCCCCAATTGAAACTATCGCAACAAAACTGGAATACAAATGAAGAAGTGACTCAATTCTGGTATTCAGTAAGCGGGAACTGTCTGTACTCACAAAACCACATGTTGAAACCAATGTTATGGCTTGTATTGCTAACAACTGTCTGGGCTGATGGGGCGGTCAATTCAGTTGAAGTTTCTGGTAATAAAAAATAAAACAGTTGATAGTGGTGTTTGTCATGCCATATGCACTAATGCCCGTAGTTTAGGCAACAAGCTTTGTAAGCTGACAGCTCTTATGTCTAGGGACAACCGGGACCTTGATGCAATTACAGAGATGTGGTTCAAAGATTCAAATGACTGGGAAACAATGATACCAAGATATACAGGGCCGACAGAGTAGGGAAGAGGGGAGGTGGAGTTGCCATATATAGTATCTCACATAAGTACACCCCTCACATTTTTGTAAATATTTTCTTCTCTCTTTTCATGTGACAACACTGAAGAAATGACACTTTGCTACAATGTTGTGTAGTGAGTGTACAGCTTGTATAATGGTGTACATTTTCTGTCCCCTCAAAATAACTCAACACACAGCCATTAATGTCTAAACTGCTGGCAACAAAAGTGAGTACACCCCTAAGTGGAAATGTCCAAATTGGGCCCAATTAGCCATTTTCCCTCCCCAGTGTCATGTGACTCGTTAGTGTTACAAGCAGGGCCGACATCAGGGGGGACAGGAATTACACCTTTAACCAGTTAGCAACCGCCCTATAGACGAAATACGTCTACAAGGCGGTTGCTTAACTCTGGGAGGGCGTCAATGTACGTCCTCCCAGAGTCGCGCTCCCGCGCGCCCTATGGGGCGCGCACACGGGAGTCTCCGTGACCGCCGGGTCCTCCGGACCCGGCTGATCACGGATCACGGTAAATCGCCGCTGACAGCGGCGATTTACCACGTGATCGCTCCGTCCAATGACGGAGCGATCACTAGTAAACAAACCGGCGTCATGTGATGACGCCGGTTCCTCCCTCTCCTCTCTGTACCGAACGGTACAGTGTGAGAGAGGAGAGGGGAGAGAGCGGAAGCAGCAGCAGCTGCTGCTGCTGCTTCGGGCTGGATCTGTGACACATGCAGTCACAGATCCAGCCATCGATCCTTCCCTGTGCAATACTCTGCAGTACCAGCCATACTCTGCAATGCCCCCACACTCTGCAATGCCCCCACACTATGCAATACCCCAAAATACTCTGCAATGCCCCCACACTCTGCAATGCCACCACACTCTGCAATACCCCAAAATACTCTGCAATGCCCGCAATACTCCGCAATGCCCCGCAATACTCCGCAATGCCCCGCAATACTCCGCAATGCCCCGCAATACTCCGCAATACCCCGCAATACCCCGCAATACTCCGCAATACCCCGCAATACTCCGCAATACCCCGCAATACTCTGCAATACCCCGCAATACTCCGCAATACCCCACAATACCCCGCAATACTCCGCAATACCCCACAATACCCCGCAATACCCCGCAATACTCCGCAATACCCTGCAATACCCCACAATACTCCGCAATACCCCACAATACTCCGCAATACCCCACAATACTCCGCAATACCCTGCAACGTCGTCTATGGGGATTTTTAAGTAGCGAAGTTTGGCGCCATTCCACGAGCGTGTGCAATTTTGAAGGGTGACATGTTGGGTATCTATTTACTCGGCGTAACTTCATCTTTCACATTTATGCAAAAGAATGAAGAAAAAATACTAAATTTGCCAAATTTTATAACAGAAACAAAGAAAAACATTTTTTTTTTACAGAATTTTCAGTCTTTTTTCTTTTATAGCGCAAAAAATAAAAAACCCAACGGTGATTAAATACCACCAAAAGAAAGCTCTATTTGTGTGAAAAAAAGGACGAAAATTTCATTTGGGTACAGTGTTGTATGACTGAGTTATTGTCATTCAAATTGTGAGAGCACCGAAAGCTGAAAATTGGTCTGGTTATTAAGGGGGTTTACGTGCCTGGTGGTCAAGTAGTTAAGGGACCCGATGGTCACCAGGGGCGAGGCCCGGCTGGCCCCCCTCCCATTTTTTTATTTATTTTATTTTTTTATATTTTATTGCATTACACCGGTAAGGGGCCCGATGGTCCCCAGGGCCCCTTACAGGCACGGCCGGACCCCTCCCGTTTTTATTTTGCATTACACCTGTAAGGGGCCGATAGTCTCCAGGGCTCCCCTGCTTATTATCTTGCGTCAGGAGAGAAGAGATAACACTTGTTTTTTTTTTTTGTCAGCACCCCCCCAGTTCTCTGCTACAGGGGGGCCCTGCCTAAAGCTGTGTAAGGGGCCCCAAAATGTGTGATGGCTGCCTTGGTTACAAGGTCTTATGGCAAAGAACTCTCTGAGGATCTGAAAAAAATTATTGTTGTTCTACATAAAGATGGCCTAGGCCAGTGATGGTGAACCTTGGCACCCCAGATGTTTTAGAATTACATTTCTTCATGATGCTCATGCATTCTGTAGTGTAGTTGAGCATCATGGGATATGTAGCTCCAAAACATCTGGGGTGCCAAGGTTTGCCATCACTGGCCTAGGCAATAAGAAGATTGCCAAGACCCTGAAACTGAGCTACAGCACGGTGGCCAAGACTATACAGCGGTATAACAGGACGGGTTCCACTCAGAACAGGCCTCGCCATGGTCAACGTACCATGACAGGTCCTCTTTATAGTCCTATACATGAATAGTGCCATGACCAGGGCAGGACTTAGGGTGGTGGGGGCCCTTGGGCTTGAGTGTTGAAGGGGCCTCCTGGAGCCGAGAATTGGGGGAGGTCGAAGATGTTGAGCGAGGGGGGATCATAGTTGTTGAGCGGGGGGGGGGGGGGGGTGCGCATTGAAGTTGTTGAGCGGGGGGGGCGCATTAAAGTTGTTGAGCAGGGGGGGTGCACGGAATGTGTCGACGGAATGTGTCGGCTCTCTTCCCTTCAGCAGACATCCACACACCGCTCCGGTTCCTCCTGGGGGGGTTTTGCAGTTGTTGAGCGGGGGGATTGCCTCTCACCTGTGCCGACAGCTGGGGCCACAGACTGTCATTAGCCCGGCTGTTGGCTTTCTTCCCTTCAGCAGCCACAGTCCTCCACACACCGCTCCGGTTCCTCCTGCTTCCATGCTGCCTCCTCTTGCAGTGCGGGAAAATTAACCCTTTCGCGGGACTGCGGGAAGAAGCTGTCTGTGCGGGAAAGTCCCACAGAATCCGTGCGTGTTGGGAGGTATGCGCAGGGCCGCCATCAGGAATTTTGGGGCCCCTTACTAGGGTTGTCACCTGTCCAGGAATCACCCGGACACTTCGGGTTTGGGATCTTGTGTCCGTGTTTCAGTCTGCCTGAAACCCGGACACATTATTTAGACTGGGCTCTGTGGCTCCCCAAGTAACTGATGTAGTCACACAAAAATATGTTGCCATTCGGGAGATGCGGGCCGCTGTCTGGGGGCAGGTTTGGCATCACTGAGGGGGAGCCATGATGTCAGCAAGAGCAGTTTGGCCACACCCACTGTTTGCCACAGCGCGCTGCATTACCACTGTCCTTGAGGCACCCAAAGGTGCCCCAGGTCTTTTATAATCCTATTGTGTATACTACGAAAAAAATGTGCCCTGTGCCGCTAAAGTGTTCGGGTTTGGCTTGAAGAAAAGGTGGCAACTCTTACACAGCTTGAGGCCCCCTGGAGCAGAGAACCGGGGGGGGTTCTCCGCTGCCTGAAATTGAGAAACGGGGGGGGGGGGGGCTTTAAAAAAAAAATAAGAAAAAAATAATATATATATATATATATATATATATATATATATAAAGAGGGTAGCCATCCGGGGCCCTGGGGACCTCTGGGCCCCTTAATAAAGAGAAAATAGAAACCTCTAGTTTTATAAACTATCTTTTTTGAATATCTATGCGGATCGGCGGCGGATTGTAAAATAGTAAGTGACCGGATTTATATTATAAAAATGCAGGATGAAAGGACATACATTTAAAAAATGCTAATTGTGGTTGGAACTCTGCTTTAATACAAAAAATATATATATAAAAAAAAAATGTAAATTTTTTTTTTTTTTTAAATAAAAAGGGGGTTGCCATACGGGGGCCCTATAGACCTATGGGCCCTAGAGACCTATGGGCCCTTTAATAATAATAATAAAATATATATATATATATATATATATATATATATATATATATATATATATATATATATATATAAACATTTTTTTAAATAAAAAATAAATAAAAAAAAGGGGGGTTGCCGTCCGGGGCCTTTTTTTTTTTAAAGGGGGCCCCCTATTGGGCGGGGCACATGGGCTTGAGCCCAGTCAAGCCCAATGGTAAGTCCGGCCCTGGCCATGACAGGTCCTCTTTATGCTCCTATACATGAATAGAGCCATGACAGGTCCTCTTTATACTCCTATATACATGTATAGAGTCATGACAGGTCCTCTTTATATTGAAAGAAATCAGTAAAAAACACCCGATTAAAGGTCAGGTGACTAATACTGAACCCAGCGCACAGATGGAAGTAGACTATAAAATGTATCACCTGCGTGAATCTCTAGTCATGAAGAACGGGTATTAGCAGTGAAGCAGCTATTATACAAAAAGTTACATATAGATCAAATATGTCTCATTTCCCAATAATACCTCACACTGAAAAAAATAAAACACTAACAGCGCTAAAATCAAGCTCCAATGTGCTCAAAATGTGTAATACGTTACCATATTATGCCATATTAAAGCCTATGTAAATGCATGTGTAATAAAAAGCATTAAGATGACTCATACATGGTACTATTCAAATAAGTCCTCAATAAGATAACTGGAACACTGACATCCTTAAACAGGAATGCGTTTCTCAGAATATCAAAGATAAAGTGCTACAAGTCCACAAGCCAATCCTAATAATATAAGGAAAACACTAATAGATCTTCAGCAGCTGCTGTAACGTTGAAGCAGTTAAATTGACTCGCAGGCATCCCCCAAAGGGACCTCACTCACCAGATAGAAGACATCAATAAGCCTTGAACACTGGCTGCCTCTCAGGGTATATGCTGCAGTCTGGCCGGATCTCTCCTCCGTTAATCAGGTATTTGATCTATAGGTCCTCTTTATACTTATATATACACACGTATAGTGCCATGACAGGTCCTCTTTATACTTATATATACACGTATAGTGCCATGACAGGTCCTCTTTATACTTATATATACACGTATAGTGCCATGACAGGTCCTCTTTATACTTATATACATACACGTATAGTGCCATGACAGGTCCTTTTTATACTTATTTATATACATATAGTGCCATGACAGGTCCTCTTTATAATCCAATACATGAATAAAGCCATGACAGGTCCTCTTTATACTTATATATGCACGTATAGTGCCATGAAAGGTCCTCTTTATACTCCTATACATGAATAGAGCCATGGCAGGTCCTCTTTATACTCCTATATACATGTATAGAGTCATGACAGGTTCTCGTTATACTTATATATACACATATAGTGCCATGACAGGTCCTCTTTATACTCCTATACATGAATAGAGCCATGACAGGTCCTCTTTATACATATATACACACAATTAGTGCCATGACAGGTCCTCTTTATACTCCTATACATGAATAGAGCAATGACAGGTCCTCTTTATACTCCTATATACATATATAGAGTCATGACAGGTCCTCTTTATACTCCTATACATGAATAGAGCCTTAACAGGTCGATCTTTATACTTACACGTATAGTGCCATGACCGGTCCTCTTTACACTCCTATACATGAATAGAGCCATAACAGGTCAGTTTTATAGAGCCATGACAGGTCCTCTTTATATTCCTACATACATGAATAGAGCCATAACAGGTCAGTTTTATAGAGCCATGACAGGTCCTCTTTATATTCTTTATATTCCTACATACATGAATAGAGTCATGACACGTCCTTTTAAACTCCTATACACATGTAATTTATAATCCTATATACATGTAGAGACCTGACAGGTCCTCTTTATACTTATATATACATGTATAATGCCATGACCGGTCCTCTTTATACTTATATATATACACGTATAGTACCATGACAGGTCCTCTTTATACTCCTATATACATCTATAGAGCCATGACAGGTCCTCTTTATACTTATATATACATGTATAGTGCCATGACAGGTCCTCTTTATACTCCTATATACATGTATAGTGCCATGACAGGTCCTCTTTATACTTATATATACACTTATAGTGCCATGCCAGGTCCTCTTTATACTCCTATATACATGTATAGAGCCATGACAGGTCCTCTTTATACTTATATATACATGTATAGTGCCATGACCGGTCCTCTTTACACTCCTATACATGAATAGAGTCATAACAGGTCAGTTTTATAGAGCCATGACAGGTCCTCTTTATATTCCTACATACATGTATTGAGCCATGACATGTCCTTTTAAACTCCTATACACGGCAGGTCCTCTTTATACATGTATAGAGTCATGACAGGTTCTCTTTAAACGTATATATACATGTATAGTGCCATGATAGGTCCTCTTTATACTCCTATACATGAATAGAGCCATGGCAGGTCCTCTTTATACGTATATACATGAATAGAGCCATGACAGGTCCTCTTTATACTCCTATATACATGTATAGAGCCATGACAGGTCCTCGTTATACTTATATATACACGTATAGTGCCATGACAGGCCCTCTTTATACTCCTATATACATATATAGAGCCATAACAGGTCCTCATTATACTTATATATACACATATAGAGCCATGGCAGGTCCTCTTTATACTCCTATATACATATATAGAGCCATAACAGGTTCTCTTTATACTTATATATACACATATAGAGCCATGGCAGGTCCTCTTTATACTCCTATATACATATATAGAGCCATGACAGGTCCTCTTTATATTTATAATAATTATAATTATTATTATTAATTATAATAATTATGTATTGAGCCATGACACGTCCATTTACACTCCTAAACATGTATACAACCATGACAGGTCCTCTTTATACTCCTTTACATGTAAACAACCATGACAGGTCCTCTTTATACTCCTTTACATGTATAGAGCCATGACAGGTCCTCTTTATACTCCTACATACATGTATAGAGCCACGACATGTCCTTTTACACTCCTATACACACACGTATAGAGCCATGACAGGTCCTCTTTATACTACTATATACATATATAGAGCCATAACAGGTCCTCTTTATACTTATATATGCACATATAGAGCCATGGCAGGTCCTCTTTATACTCCTATACATGAATAGAGCCATGACAGGTCAGTTTTATTGAGCCATGACAGGTCCTCTTTATATTTATAATAATTATAATTATTATTATTATTATTATTAATAATTATAATAATTATGTATTGAGCCATGACACGTCCTTTTACACTCCTATACATGTATACAACCATGACATGTCCTCTTTATACTCCTTTACATGTATAGAGCCATGACAGGTCCTTTTTATACTCCTATACATGTAAACAACCATGACAGGTCCTCCTTATACTCCTTTACATATATAGAGCCTTGACAGGTCCTCTTTATACTTATATATACAGGTATAATTCCATGACAGGTCCTCTTTATACTCCTTTACATGTATAGAGCCATGACAGGTCCTCTTAATACTCCTTTACATGTATAGAGCCATGACAGGTCCTCTTTATACTCCTTTACATGTATAGAGCCATGACAGGTCCTCTTTATACTTCTATACATACATGTATTGAGCCATGACACGTCCTTTTAAACTCCTATACACGGCAGGTCCTCTTTATACATGTATAGAGTCATGACAGGTTCTCTTTAAACGTATATATATACATGTATAGTGCCATGACAGGTCCTCTTTATACTCCTATACATGAATAGAGCCATGACAGGTCCTCTTTATACTCCTATATGCATGTATAGAGCCATGACAGGTCCTCTTTATACGTATATATACATGAATAGAGCCATGGCAGGTCCTCTTTATACTCCTATATACATGTATAGAGCCATGACAGGTCCTCTTTATACTTACATATACACATATAGTGCCATGACAGGTCCTCTTTATACTCCTATACATGAATAGAGCCATGACAGGTCCTCTTTATACTCCTATATGCATGTATGGAGCCATGACAGGTCCTCTTTATACTTATATATGCACGTATAGTGCCATGGCAGGTCCTCTTTATACTCCTATACATGAATAGAGCCATTACAGGTCAGTTTTATAGAGCCATGACAGGTCCTCTTTATATTTATAACAATTATAATTATTATTATTAATTATAATAATTATGTATTGAGCCATGACACATCCTTTTACACTCCTATACATGTATACAACCATGACAGGTCCTCTTTATACTCCTTTACATGTAAACAACCATGACAGGTCCTCTTTATACTCCTTTACATGTATAGAGCCATGACAGGTCCTCTTTATACTTCTATACATGTATACAACCATGACAGGTCCTCTTTAAACTCCTTTACATGTAAACAACCATGACAGGTCCTCTTTATACTCCTTTACATGAATAGAGCCATGACAGGTCCTCTTTATACTTCTATACAAGAATAGAGCCATAACAGGTCCATTTTATAGAGCCATGACAGGTCCTCTTTATATTCCTACATACATGTATTGATCCATGACACGTCCTTTTAAACTCCTATACACGGCAGGTCCTCTTTATACATGTATAGAGTCATGACAGGTTCTCTTTAAACGTATATATACACGTATAGTGCCATGACAGGTCCTCTTTATACTCCTATACATGAATAGAGCCATGACAGGTCCTCTTTATACTCCTATATACATGTATAGAGCCATGACAGGTCCTCTTTATACTCCTATACATGAATAGAGCCATGACAGGTCCTCTTTATATTTATAATAATTATGTATTGAGTCCTCTTTATACTCCTTTACATGTAAACAACCGTGACAAGTCCTCTTTATACTCCTTTACATGTATAGAGCCATGACAGGTCCTCTTTATACTTGTATATACATGAATAGAGCCATAACAGGTCCATTTTATGGAGCCATGACAGGTCCTCTTTATATTCATACATACATGTATAGAGCCATGACAGGTCCTCTTTATACTCCTTTACATGTAAACAACCATGACAGGTCCTCTTTATACTCCTATATACATGTATAGAGCCATAACAGGTCCATTTTATATTGCCATGACAGGTCCTCTTTATATTCCTACATACATGTATTGAGCCATGACACGTCCTTTTAAACTCCTATACATGGCAGGTCCTCTTTATACATGTATAGAGTCATGACAGGTTCTCTTTAAATGTATATATACATGTATAGTGCCATGACAGGTCCTCTTTATACTCCTATACATGAATAGAGCCATGACAGGTCCTCTTTATACTCCTATACATGAATAGAGCCATGACAGGTCCTCTTTATACTCCTATATGCATGTATAGAGCCATGACAGGTCCTCTTTATACTCCTATACATGAATAGAGCCATGACAGGTCAGTTTTATAGAGCCATGACAGGTCCTCTTTATATTTATAATAATTATGTATTGAGCCATGACACGTCCTTTTACACTCCTATACATGTATACAACCATGACAGGTCCTCTTTATACTCCTTTACATGTAAACAACCATGACAGGTCCTCTTTATACTCCTTTACATGTAAACAACCATGACAGGTCCTCTTTATACTCCTTTACATGTAAACAACCATGACAGGTCCTCTTTATACTCCTTTACATGTAAACAACCATGACAGGTCCTCTTTATACTTCTATACATGAATAGAGCCATAGCAGGTCCATTTTATATTCCTACATACATGTATTGATCCATGACACGTCCTTTTAAACTCCTATACACGGCAGGTCCTCTTTATATATGTATAGAGTCATGACAGGTTCTCTTTAAACGTATATATACACGTATAGTGCCATGACAGGTCCTCTTTATACTCCTATATACATGTATAGAGCCATGACAGGTCAGTTTTATAGAGCCATGACAGGTCCTCTTTATATTTATAATAATTATGTATTGAGTCCTCTTTATACTCCTTTACATGTAAACAACCATGACAGGTCCTCTTTTACTCCTTTACATGTGTAAAGCCTTGACAGGTCCTCTTTATACTTGTATATACAGGTATAATGCCATGACAGGTCCTCTTTATACTTCTATACATGAATAGAGCCATAACAGGTCAATTTTATGGAGCCATGACACGTCCTTTTACACTCCTATACACATGCATAATGCCATGACAGGTCCTCTTTATACTCCTTTACATGTATAGAGCCATGACAGGTCCTCTTTATACATATATACACGTCTAGTGTATATATATATATATATATATATATATATATATATATATATATATATATATATATATATATATATATACACACACACACACAAACTATATATATATATATATCCTTTTTTTTTTTTTTACAAATAAACATTTAATTCATGACAAAGAATTCACACAAAACTCTGAGTTATCTAAAAAGACATTGCTGACTCATCCAAACCTCAGCTTGAGCTGTGTGCTGAGTCATGAGACATACATTGCTGACTCATCCTAACCTCAGATAGAGCTGCCAGATAAGAGTTGTGTAAAACAAAGCTGACTCTGCAAAACCGCAGCTTGAGCGGTGTACTGAGCGATGAGACAGACATTGCTGACTCATCCAAACCTCAGCCTGAGCGGTGTGATGAGTCATACATTGCTGCCAGAGACACATATTGCTGACTCATCCAAACCTCAGCCTGAGCGTGTGCTGAGTGATGAGTCATCCATTGCTGCCTGAGGCAGACATTGCTGACTCATCCAAACCTCAGCCTGAGCTGTGTGCTGAGTGATGAGTCATACATTGCTGCCTGAGGCAGACATTGCTGACTCATCCAAACCTCAGCCTGAGCTGTGTGCTGAGTGATGAGTCATACATTGCTGCCTGAGGCAGACATTGCTGACTCATCCAAACCTCAGCCTGAGCTGTGTGCTGAGTGATGAGTCATACATTGCTGCCTGAGGCAGACATTGCTGACTCATCCAAACCTCAGCCTGAGCTTTGTGCTGAGTGATGAGTCATCGCTCTGTTGCTCTCACCTACACTTCACCTTGACTTTTATCCCTGGTACTAGACTGCCACCTTCTGGCTTAATAAAGTATTACATAATCACAAGCAATATTCCATATTTACTTGATTAAAATATATTATTAAAACATTTTCTTTTTAAAAAACGAATTTAGCCTTAAACCTGAGGAAAATATTTATAACACCAATTCACATTCCATTTAAAAGTTGTAAATAAATACTGTATCAATGCAAAAAACTTTTCTGAGACCACCCCACGACATTGGGGGGACGCATCAGCATTATAGCATGCTGTATCTGTAAGACTATATATGTTTATCCATGGCTTCTCTTCTCAGAGAATAGGTGCAGGAACTGAACCACGCCTCCCTGCCGAACTGCATCGAACAGTGGGTGTGGTCAAATTGCACTGTGGGAGTATTTTAAAGGGGAAATATTTATCAGGAGCAAATTGTGTGGTGTTCAGGGATGTGATTGTACAGAGCACAGTTTTAGGGGTGTGCTGTGTACAGAGTGCAGAGTTCAGGGGTGTTCTGTCTACATAATGCAGTGTTCAGGGGTGTGCTGTGTACAGAATGCAGGGTTGAGGAGTGTACTACATACAGAGTGCAGGGTTCAGGGGTGTGCTGTTTACAGAGTGCAGGGTTGAGGAGTGTACTACATACAGAGTGCAGGGTTGAGGAGTGTACTACATACAGAGTGAAGGGTTCAGGGGTGTGCTGTGTACAGAGTGCAGGGTTGATGAGTGTACTACATACAGAGTGCAGGGTTAAGGAGTGTACTACAAACAGAGTGCAGGGTTGAGGAGTGTACTGCATACAGAGTGTAGGGTTAAGGAGTGTGCTGTGTACAGAGTGCAGGGTTGAGGAGTGTGCTTTGTACAGAGTACTGGGTTGAGGAGTGTACTACATACAGGGTGCAGGGTTGAGGAGTGTACTACATACAGAGTGAAGGGTTCAGGAGTGTGATGTGTACAGAGTGCAGGGTTGAGGAGTGTACTACATACAGAGTGCAGGGTTGAGGAGTGTACTACATACAGAGTGCAGGGTTGAGGAGTGTACTACATACAGAGTGAAGGGTTAAGGGGTGTACTACATACAGAGTGAAGGGTTCAGGGGTGTGCTGTGTACAGGGTTGAGGAGTGTACTACATACAGAGTGCAGGGTTGAGGAGTGTACTACATACAGAGTGCAGGGTTGAGGAGTGTACTACATACAGAGTGCAGGGTTGAGGAGTGTACTACATACAGAGTGCAAGGTTGAGGAGTGTACTACATACAGGGTGCAGGGTTGAGGAGTGTACTACATACAGGGTGCAGGGTTGAGGAGTGTACTACATACAGGGTGCAGGGTTGAGGAGTGTACTACATACAGGGTGCAGGGTTGAGGAGTGTACTACATACAGGGTGCAGGGTTGAGGAGTGTACTGCATACAGAGTGCAGTGTTAAGGAGTGTGCTGTGTACAGAGTGCAGGGTTGAGGAGTGTACTACATACAGAGTGCAGGGTTGAGGAGTGTACTACATACAGAGTGAAGGGTTCAGGGGTGTGCTGTGTACAGAGTGCAGGGTTGAGGAGTGTACTACATACAGAGTGCAGGGTTGAGGAGTGTACTACATACAGAGTGCAGGGTTGAGGAGTGTACTACATACAGAGTGCAGGGTTGAGGAGTGTACTACATACAGAGTGCAGGGTTGAGGAGTGTACTACATACAGAGTGCAGGGTTGAGGAGTGTACTACATACAGAGTGCAGGGTTAAGGAGTGTACTACATACAGAGTGCAAGGTTGAGGAGTGTACTACATACAGAGTGCAGGGTTGAGGAGTGTACTACATACAGGGTGCAGGGTTGAGGAGTGTACTACATGCAGGGTTGAGGAGTGTACTACATACAGGGTGCAGGGTTGAGGAGTGTACTACATACAGAGTGAAGGGTTCAGGGGTGTGCTGTGTACAGAGTGCAGGGTTGAGGAGTGTACTACATACAGAGTGCAGGGTTGAGGAGTGTACTACATACAGAGTGCAGGGTTGAGGAGTGTACTACATACAGAGTGCAGGGTTGAGGAGTGTACTACATACAGAGTGCAGGGTTGAGGAGTGTACTACATACAGGGTGCAGGGTTGAGGAGTGTACTACATACAGAGTGCAGGGTTGAGGAGTGTACTACATACAGAGTGCAGGGTTGAGGAGTGTACTACATACAGAGTGCAGGGTTGAGGAGTGTACTACATACAGAGTGCAGGGTTGAGGAGTGTACTACATACAGGGTGCAGGGTTGAGGAGTGTACTACATGCAGGGTTGAGGAGTGTACTACATACAGAGTTCAGGGTTAAGGAGTGTGCTGTGTACAGAGTGCAGGGTTGAGGGGTGTGCTGTGCACAGAGTGCAGGGTTGAGGAGTGTACTACATACAGAGTGCAGGGTTGAGGAGTGAAAAGCCGCCTTCGAAACGATCGTACGATAATCGGATCGTTGGTACAGAGCTTTCGAGAGCCGATCAGGACAGTTCATCCGATATTATTCTGTCGGACATGCACGGAATTTTTTTCCGTACAATGCCAGATCGTACAATTTTCGTTTAATCAGTTTAACCTGCCTGGCGGTGTTCCCGAGACTGACTCGGGGGTTAGATTTTCCTGCTACTATCGGTAACCCCGAGTCAGTCTCGGCTTGCCTCGCTGAATCCACAGGCACTTTTTACTTACCTTGTCCCTGGATCCAGCGATGCCACCGCGCTGTGTGAGCGAGCGGGACCTCGCTCGATTCACATAGTGCCTCCGTGTGACGCCGATCTCCGTTCCCGCACGACGCACGGGGACGGAGAACGGCGCCAAATTCAAAAACGTAAACAAACACAATACATACAGTATACTGTAATCTTATAGATTACAGTACTGTATGTAAAAAATACACCCCCTCTTGTCCCTAGTGGTCTGCCCAGTGCCCTACATGTACTTTTATATAATAAAAACCTTTTTTTCTCCCTGCAAACTGTAGATTGTCCATAGCAACCAAAAGTGTCTTTTTATGTCAAAAATGGTTTTAGAGCAGCTAAAAAACAGCGATAATAAATTATAATCACTTGCAGAATTGTGCGATAGCGATTTGTGGGGAAATTCGTCATAAAAAAATAAAAGTAATGACAGCGACAATTCTGCAACTGAGCAAATTTCAGTGATTTTAATTTGATTACATTATTGAATAATTTTTATTATAATTATATTATTATTTGTTATAATTATTTATAATTATTTATTATATTATAATTTATAATTTTGTTTTTAAAAAAATGTAATACACGGGATGCCTATTAGAATCTTGTTTGGTCAGATTTAAGTGAGTTATTTCTAAAAATTACAGACCTACAATATAAAACGCCAAATTTCCTTGCAAATAATGGTACCGCTTTTAGCATGTTTTTTCTGAAAGAATCATACCGCCAGGGAGGTTAATCAGCTTAGCCAGGGGACTATTGCAGACAGCAACACAGATCACCGCCTCAATCAACCCTGACCTCCAACACATTGGGGCAAAAAAGAAGTCATGGAAAAGAAACACTGACCAAACAGTCGCTAAAGTTAACCAGAACTCTGACAGAGTTCAGGACATTACTGATCAATTAAAAACAGCTATATCAAAAAAATTGACAACCTGGAAAACAGGTCTAGATGCACTCACTGTGCCTGTAACTCACTGTGGCATCATACAGTGAGGCATGTCAGTGTCAGTGAGGAATGTTACAGATGGCACAGTGAGGCATGTTACAGATGGCACAGTGAGGGGTCGTCTTATACAGTGAGTATATCCCAAAACTTTAGCTGGGAAATTAGGGGGTCGTCATACGCCGGCAAAAAAAAGTCAGTTACTTTGCTGAGTAAACAAGTGGGTGACTAAAGCGCTAGCCAACAGTGAAAATTAAAAGTGACCAGTGAAAAACAAAATGCTGCTCAAATCTAAAATGTGCTAACAACAAATAAAGGTCTGAATAAAGAATGATGAGCGCAAACTAAAAATCTAAAAGTGAATATAAAGACAGTCCATAGGGGACTGATAGCAATCAATAAAGATATGCAGTGAATTCAAAATTAGTGAAATAACCCAAAACTGATAATAAATCCAAAAATAAAAGTCCAAATATATAAATCAAAGTTTGGATAAATCAATCTGGTGTGCCAGTGATAAACAAAACTTCTGCACTTCGGGCATCAATGTGGACAATCTTGATAACTCTTTGCTTAGCCTGGGCTCACAGAGCGCTTACCTCCAGACACTAGGTCATGCGTATCAACGAAATCCTCCCAAAACTTGTGGCCTTGTGGCTATCCTGTGGAGTCGACTTCGCTGCGCCTGGACCGATACTGGTATTGGATACAGAGAACGCCCCTCGACTCTATCTCAGCACTGGGAAGATTCCGTGCAACACGAGTTACCCACTGTTTGGATTCTGTTCCAGTTTTGGGAGGATTTCGTTGATACGCATGACCTAGTGTCTGGAGGTAAGCGCTCTGTGAGCCCAGGCTAAGCAAAGAGTTATCAAGATTGTCCACATTGATGCCCGAAGTGCAGAAGTTTTGTTTATCACTGGCACACCAGATTGATTTATCCAAACTTTGATTTAAATATTTGGACTTTTATTTTTGGATTTATTATCAGTTTTGGGTTATTTCACTAATTTTGAATTCACTGCATATCTTTATTGATTGCTATCAGGCCCCTATGGACTGTCTTTATATTCACTTTTAGATTTTTAGTTTACTTTGCTGAGTAACTAATTACTTTGCCAATGTAGTAACTGAGTCACTAACTCAATTACTTTTTCGGACAACTAATTTGTAACTGTAACTAATTACTTTTTTAAAGGAAGATGAGCAACACTGTTCGTATAGTTGTAATTCTCTCTCTCTCTATAGTTTAGGGTCTTCATATAGTTGTAATTCTCTCTCTCTCTCTACAGTTTACGGTCTTCGTATAGTTGTAATTATCTCTCTCTCTCTCCCTATAGTTTAGGGTCTCCATATAGTTGTAATTCTCTCTCTCTCTCTCTCTCCCTATAGTTTAGGGTCTTCGTATAGTTGTAATTCTCTCTCTCTCTATAGTTTAGGGTCTTCGTATAGTTGTAATTCTCTCTCTCTCTATAGTTTAGGGTCTTTGTATAGTTGTAATTCTCTCTTTCTCTCTCTATAGTTTAGGGTCTTCGTATAGTTGTAATTCTCTCTCTCTCTATAGTTTAGGGTCTTCGTATAGTTGTAATTCGCTTTCTCTCTCTCTATAGTTTAGGGTCTTTGTATAGTTGTAATTCTCTTTCTCTCTCTCTCTCTCTCTCCCTATAGTTTAGGGTCTTCGTATAGTTGTAATTCTCTCTCTCTCTCTCTCTATAGTTTAGGGTCTTCGTATAGTTGTAATTCTCTCTTTCTCTCTCTATAGTTTAGGGTCTTCGTATAGTTGTAATTCTCTTTCTCTCTCTCTATAGTTTAGGGTCTTCGTATAGTTGTAATTCTCTTTCTCTCTCTCTCTCTCTCCCTATAGTTTAGGGTCTTCGTATAGTTGTAATTCTCTCTCTCTCTATAGTTTAGGGTCTTCGTATAGTTGTAATTCTCTCTTTCTCTCTCTATAGTTTAGGGTCTTCGTATAGTTGTAGTTCTCTTTCGCTCTCTATAGTTTAGGGTCTTCGTATAGTTGTAATTCTCTCTTTCTCTCTCTATAGTTTAGGGTCTTTGTATAGGTGTAATTCTCTCTTTCTCTCTCTATAGTTTAGGGTCTTTGTATAGTTGTAAGTCTCTCTTTCTCTCTCTATAGTTTAGGGTCTTCGTATAGTTGTAATTCTCTTTCTCTCTCTCTATAGTTTAGGGTCTTTGTATAGTTGTAATTCTCTCTCTCTCCCTATAGTTTAGGGTCTTCATATACTTGTAATTCTCTCTCTCTCTCTATAGTTTAGGGTTTTCGTATAGTTGTAATTCTCTCTCTCTCTCCCTATAGTTTAGGGTCTTTGTATAGTTGTAATTCTCTCTCTCTCTCTATAGTTTAGGGTCTTCGTATACTTGTAATTCTCTCTCTCTCTCTATAGTTTAGGGTCTTCGTATAGTTGTAATTCTCTCTCTCTCTCTCTCTCTCTCTCTCTCTCTCTATAGTTTAGGGTCTTCGTATACTTGTAATTCTCTCTCTCTCTCTATAGTTTAGGGTTTTCGTATAGTTGTAATTCTCTTTCTCTCTCTATAGTTCAGGGTCTTCGTATAGTTGTAATTCTCTCTCTCTCTCTCTCTCTCTCTCTCTCTCTCTCTATAGTTTAGGGTCTTCGTATAGTTGTAATTCTCTCTCTCTATAGTTTAGGGTCTTCGTATAGTTGTAATTCTCTCTCTCTCTCTATAGTTTAGGGTCTTCGTATAGTTGTAATTCTCTCTCTCTCCATATAGTTTAGGGTCTTCGTATAGTTGTAATTCTCTCTTTCTCTCTCTATAGTTTAGGGTCTTCGTATAGTTGTAATTCTCTCTCTCTCCCTATAGTTTAGGGTCTTCATATACTTGTAATTCTCTCTCTCTCTCTATAGTTTAGGGTTTTCGTATAGTTGTAATTCTCTTTCTCTCTCTATAGTTCAGGGTCTTCGTATAGTTGTAATTCTCTCTCTCTCTCTCTATAGTTTAGGGTCTTCGTATAGTTGTAATTCTCTCTTTCTCTCTCTATAGTTTAGGGTCTTCGAATAGTTGTAATTCTCTCTCTCTCCCTATAGGTTAGGGTCTTCGTATAGTTGCAATTCTCTCTCTCTCTATAGTTTAGGGTCTTCGTATAGTTGTAATTCTCTCTCTCTCTCTATAGTTTAGGGTCTTCGTATAGTTGTAATTCTCTCTCTCTCCATATAGTTTAGGGTCTTCGTATAGTTGTAATTCTCTCTTTCTCTCTCTATAGTTTAGGGTCTTCGTATAGTTGTAATTCTCTCTCTCTCTATAGTTTAGGGTCTTCGTATAGTTGTAATTCTCTCTCTCTCTCTCCCTATAGTTTAGGGTCTTCGTATAGTTGTAATTCTCTCTATCTCCCTATAGTTTAGGGTCTTCGTATAGTTGTAATTCTCTCTCTCTCCCTATAGTTTAGGGTCTTCGTATAGTTGTAATTCTCTCTCTCTCTATAGTTTAGGGTCTTCGTATAGTTGTAATTCTCTCTCTCTCCCTATAGTTTAGGGTCTTCATATAGTTGTAAATCTCTCTCTCTCTCTCTATAGTTTAGGGTCTTCGTATAGTTGTAATTCTCTCTCTCTATAGTTTAGGGTCTTCGTATAGTTGTAATTCTCTCTCTCTCTCTATAGTTTAGGGTCTTCGTATAGTTGTAATTCTCTCTCTC
This sequence comes from Rana temporaria, assembly GCF_905171775.1. Classification (NCBI taxonomy): domain Eukaryota; kingdom Metazoa; phylum Chordata; class Amphibia; order Anura; family Ranidae; genus Rana; species Rana temporaria. Next base: position 12,430,766 of record NC_053496.1, read on the forward strand.
TCTCTCTATAGTTTAGGGTCTTCGTATAGTTGTAATTATCTCTCTCTCCCTATAGTTTAGGGTCTTTGTATAGTTGTAATTATCTCTCTCTCTCTCTCTATAGTTTAGGGTCTTCGTATAGTTGTAATTCTCTCTCTCTCCATATAGTTTAGGGTCTTCGTATAGTTGTAATTCTCTCTTTCTCTCTCTATAGTTTAGGGTCTTCATATAGTTGTAATTCTCTCTCTCTCTATAGTTTAGGGTCTTCGTATAGTTGTAATTCTCTCTCTCTCTCTCTCCCTATAGTTTAGGGTCTTCGTATAGTTGTAATTCTCTCTATCTCCCTATAGTTTAGGGTCTTCGTATAGTTGTAATTCTCTCTCTCTCCCTATAGTTTAGGGTCTTCGTATAGTTGTAATTCTCTCTCTCTCTATAGTTTAGGGTCTTCGTATAGTTGTAATTCTCTCTCTCTCCCTATAGTTTAGGGTCTTCATATAGTTGTAAATCTCTCTCTCTCTATAGTTTAGGGTCTTCGTATAGTTGTAATTCTCTCTCTCTATAGTTTAGGGTCTTCGTATAGTTGTAATTCTCTCTCTCTCTCTATAGTTTAGGGTCTTCGTATAGTTGTAATTCTCCCTCTCTCCCTATAGTTTAGGGTCTTCGTATAGTTGTAATTCTCTCTCTCTCTATAGTTTAGGGTCTCCGTATAGTTGTAATTATCTCTCTCTCTCTCTCTCCCTATAGTTTAGGGTCTTCGTATAGTTGTAATTCTCTCTCTCTCTATAGTTTAGGGTCTCCGTATAGTTGTAATTATCTCTCTCTCTCTCTCCCTATAGTTTAGGGTCTTCGTATAGTTGTAATTCTCTTTTTCTCTCTCTCTCTCTCTATAGTTTAGAGTCTTCGTATAGTTGTAATTCTCTCTCTCCCCCTATAGTTTAGGGTCTTCATATAGTTGTAATTCTCTAATTCTCTCTCTCTCTCTCTCTCTCTCTCTCTATAGTTTAGGGTCTTTGGATAGTTGTAACTCTCTCTCTCTCTATAGTTTAGGGACTTCGTATAGTTGTAATTTTCTCTCTCTATAGTTTAGGGTCTTCGTATAGTTGTAATTATCTCTCTCTCTCTCCCTATAGTTTAGGGTCTTCGTATAGTTGTAATTCTCTCTCTCTCTATAGTTTAGGGTCTTCGTATAGTTGTAATTCTCTCTCTCTCTCTCTCCCTATAGTTTAGGGTCTTCGTATAGTTGTAATTCTCTCTCTCTCCCTATAGTTTAGGGTCTTCGTATAGTTGTAATTCTCTCTTTCTCTCTCTATAGTTTAGGGTCTTCGTATAGTTGTAATTCTCTCTCTCTCCCTATAGTTTAGGGTCTTCGTATAGTTGTAATTCTCTCTCTCTCTATAGTTTAGGGTCTTCGTATAGTTGTAATTCTCTCTCTCTCTATAGTTTAGGGTCTTCGTATAGTTGTAATTCTCTCTCTCTCTCTATAGTTTAGGGTCTTTGGATAGTTGTAACTCTCTCTCTATAGTTTAGGGACTTCGTATAGTTGTAATTTTCTCTCTCTCCCTATAGTTTAGGGTCTTCGTATAGTTGTAATTATCTCTCTCTCTCTCCCTATAGTTTAGGGTCTTCGTATAGTTGTAATTCTCTCTCTCTCTATAGTTTAGGGTCTCCGTATAGTTGTAATTATCTCTCTCTCTCCCTATAGTTTAGGGTCTTCGTATAATTGTAATTCTCTAATTCTCTCTCTCTCTCTATAGTTTAGAGTCTTCGTATAGTTGTAATTCTCTCTCTCCCCCTATAGTTTAGGGTCTTTGTATAGTTGTAATTCTCTAATTCTCTCTCTCTCTCTCTAGTTTAGGATCTTTGGATAGTTGTAACTCTCTCTCTATAGTTTAGGGACTTCGTATAGTTGTAATTTTCTCTCTCTCCCTATAGTTTAGGGTCTTCGTATAGTTGTAATTATCTCTCTCTCTCTCTCTATAGTTTAGGGTCTTTGTATAGTTGTAATTCTCTCTCTCTCCATATAGTTTAGGGTCTTCGTATAGTTGTAATTCTCTCTTTCTCTCTCTATAGTTTAGGGTCTTCATATAGTTGTAATTCTCTCTCTCTCTATAGTTTAGGGTCTTCGTATAGTTGTAATTCTCTCTCTCTCTCTCCCTATAGTTTAGGGTCTTCGTATAGTTGTAATTCTCTCTATCTCCCTATAGTTTAGGGTCTTCGTATAGTTGTAATTCTCTCTCTCTCCCTATAGTTTAGGGTCTTCGTATAGTTGTAATTCTCTCTCTCTCTATAGTTTAGGGTCTTCGTATAGTTGTAATTCTCTCTCTCTCCCTATAGTTTAGGGTCTTCATATAGTTGTAAATCTCTCTCTCTCTATAGTTTAGGGTCTTCGTATAGTTGTAATTCTCTCTCTCTATAGTTTAGGGTCTTCGTATAGTTGTAATTCTCTCTCTCTCTCTATAGTTTAGGGTCTTCGTATAGTTGTAATTCTCCCTCTCTCCCTATAGTTTAGGGTCTTCGTATAGTTGTAATTCTCTCTCTCTCTATAGTTTAGGGTCTCCGTATAGTTGTAATTATCTCTCTCTCTCTCTCTCTCCCTATAGTTTAGGGTCTTCGTATAGTTGTAATTCTCTCTCTCTCTATAGTTTAGGGTCTCCGTATAGTTGTAATTATCTCTCTCTCTCTCTCCCTATAGTTTAGGGTCTTCGTATAGTTGTAATTCTCTTTTTCTCTCTCTCTCTCTCTATAGTTTAGAGTCTTCGTATAGTTGTAATTCTCTCTCTCCCCCTATAGTTTAGGGTCTTCATATAGTTGTAATTCTCTAATTCTCTCTCTCTCTCTCTATAGTTTAGGGTCTTTGGATAGTTGTAACTCTCTCTCTCTCTATAGTTTAGGGACTTCGTATAGTTGTAATTTTCTCTCTCTATAGTTTAGGGTCTTCGTATAGTTGTAATTATCTCTCTCTCTCTCCCTATAGTTTAGGGTCTTCGTATAGTTGTAATTCTCTCTCTCTCTATAGTTTAGGGTCTTCGTATAGTTGTAATTCTCTCTCTCTCTCTCTCCCTATAGTTTAGGGTCTTCGTATAGTTGTAATTCTCTCTCTCTCCCTATAGTTTAGGGTCTTCGTATAGTTGTAATTCTCTCTTTCTCTCTCTATAGTTTAGGGTCTTCGTATAGTTGTAATTCTCTCTCTCTCCCTATAGTTTAGGGTCTTCGTATAGTTGTAATTCTCTCTCTCTCTATAGTTTAGGGTCTTCGTATAGTTGTAATTCTCTCTCTCTCTCTCTCTCTATAGTTTAGGGTCTTCGTATAGTTGTAATTCTCTCTCTCTCTATAGTTTAGGGTCTTCGTATAGTTGTAATTCTCTCTCTCTCTATAGTTTAGGGTCTTCGTATAGTTGTAATTCTCTCTCTCTCTCTATAGTTTAGGGTCTTTGGATAGTTGTAACTCTCTCTCTATAGTTTAGGGACTTCGTATAGTTGTAATTTTCTCTCTCTCCCTATAGTTTAGGGTCTTCGTATAGTTGTAATTATCTCTCTCTCTCTCCCTATAGTTTAGGGTCTTCGTATAGTTGTAATTCTCTCTCTCTCTATAGTTTAGGGTCTCCGTATAGTTGTAATTATCTCTCTCTCTCCCTATAGTTTAGGGCCTTCGTATAATTGTAATTCTCTAATTCTCTCTCTCTCTCTATAGTTTAGAGTCTTCGTATAGTTGTAATTCTCTCTCTCCCCCTATAGTTTAGGGTCTTTGTATAGTTGTAATTCTCTAATTCTCTCTCTCTCTCTCTAGTTTAGGATCTTTGGATAGTTGTAACTCTCTCTCTCTCTCTCTCTCTCGTTTCATGAACTTTCCAATTAGATTTAATGAGAGCAACGTGTGGATTTTGGATCTTTCTTTCTTTCAGCTTTTTTTCTCTTACTGCAGTCTTGTTTCTTTATTAACAGGCAGGGTTTAGGGGATTTTGATCTCCTCTGTACAGCATTCCTTTTAAACTGAAACAGAATTCTAATGCAGCGTGCACACGATCGGAAAATCCGAACAAAAAAATGTGGAATGTTGGCTCAAACTTGTGTTGCATACACGCGGTCACACAAAATTCCGACCGTCAAGAACACGGTGATGTACAGCACTACAACGAGCTGAGAAAAATTAAGTTCAATGATTCCGAGCATGCGTCAACTTGATTCTGAGCATGCATGGTTTTTGGTGCATCGGAATTGCATACAGACAATCAGAAATTTCCTCCAAGAACTTTTCTTGTCAGAAAATTTGTACTGAAATTGTTGGTGTTTTCCTCTGACTCATGTACTGTACCTGTCAGAGCTCAGCACTGAGGTCATGTCCATACTGGACTTTCCTTTCCTCCCTAGTGTGGGTGGGCTGAGCCTGATGGGTAACTGAGAGATCGATCCCCCATCAGGTCTTGCCTGGCTGTTTGATAGCAAACAGCAGTGGGGCAGGCCCATAGTCAGTCCAAAAGCGACTTTTGAATCTGCCCACAGCTGTGCACTGTCAATCAACAACCAGGCTGATCTGATGGGCAGTTAGTCTCTCAGTTCCTCACTAGGCTCCACCCATCCGTCATTAACCGAATTTCGGCATTGCCATATATGAGTGATGACATCACCACTCTACCTGGCCCCTTTGTTTAGCTTGTCGCCAGGGAATATCCCGGTCAGCTGAATGTGGCCGGGGGAAAGAGCCCTGTGGGGGTGGGGGGTCACATACAGTATCTCACAAAAGTGAGTACACCCCTCACATTTTTGTAAATATTTTCTTCTATCTTTTCATGTGACAACACTGAAGAAATGACACTTTGCTACAATGTTGTGTAGTGAGTGTACAGCTTGTATAACAGTGTAAATTTGCTGTCCCCTCAAAATAACTCAACACACAACCATTAATGTCTAAACCGCTGGCAACAAAAGTGAGTACACCCCTAAGTGAAAATGTTCCAATTGGGCCCAATTAGCCATTTTTCCTCCCTAGTGTCATGTGACTCATTAGTGTTACAAGGTCTCAGGTGTGAATGGGAAACAGGTGTGTTAAATTTGGTGTTATCGCTCTCACTCTCTCATACTGGTCACTGGAGGTTCAACATGGCACCTCATGGCAAAGAACTCTCTAAAGGATCTGAAAATAATAATTGTTGCTCTACATAAAGATGGCCTAGGGCAGTGATGGTGTATGCTGAATGAAGAATACAATCTTCAATAGGCAAAATGAATTTGCTTCAAAGTAAATTCTTCATTAGTTTACAAACAGAGTAGCATAGCGACTATACAATTGAAATCATCCCTTCTCTTTGTCAAGCTGTAAGAGAAGGGATGTTAGAAACTGTACAGTCGCTATGCTACTTTGTTTGTAACCTCATGAAGAATTTACTTTGAAGTAAAAGAATTTTGTATATTGGAGATTGTATCCTTCTTCTTTGATATATTTATTGGTGGATGATTGGATGCCCACTGTTGGTACATCTACACATGTTAGACTGACTCCCCCTTGATGGCGGATTTTATAAATATCCCAAACCTTCTATGCCCTTCCTATAACATTTTATTAAAGAGAAAAAAGGGCGCTGCTCACCAACCCAGTGCATCAGTATGCAGAGAAGTGTGGCCTCAGCCTGTGCCGATCCAGCCACATCCCCATGACATGTTTCACCCCACTCACCTGTGAGCAGAGCAAATCAAGTCAGGGGAGCATGGCTAAAGGGGTGTTGGCTGAGGCCACGCTTCTCAGCATACTAATGCACTGGGTTGTGAGCGGCGCCCTTTTTTCCCTTTAATAATGCTCTTACACCTCTGAATGGTGCACCCACGTCAGCTTCTTTTACTTCAACCGAGGGGAGAATTCTGTCTCTGCTTAGAGCGACACTGCAAGTTTCATTTACACTTCTTATAAAGTTGTTAAAATTTCAAATGATTAAATTAAGGAATCAATAATTACAAGTCTATACAATTTCTGTTTGCTAATCCACCCTCTAAAATGATCGGTCAATGTCAGGACCTGGGCTTGAACCTGGAACCTCTTCTGTGTCTAGCATTGACTCTATCCACTGAGTTATCTGGGATGCTGGACAGATTCCTGACTGATCTATTGGACAGCTCCCTGACTGATCTATTGGACAGCTTCCTGACTGATCTATTGGACAGCTCCCTGACTGATCTATTGGACAGCTCCCTGACTGATCTATTGGACAGCTCCCTGACTGATCTATTGGACAACTCCCTGACTGATCTATTGGACAGGTCCCTGACTGATCTATTGGACAGCTCCCTGATTGATCTATTGGACAGCTCCCTGACTGATCTATTGGACAGCCCCCTCACTGATCTATTGGACAGCTCCCTGACTGATCTATTGGACAGCTCCCTGACTGATCTATTGGACAGCTCCCTGACTGATCTATTGGACAGCTCCCTGACTGATCTATTGCACAGTAGACATGTGCACACTGAAATATTTTGTTTTGGAATTTTAAAATCGCCCGCAAAATAGATTTATTTTGTTACTTCCGAAATTCGATTTTATCTATTTAGTTTTTCGTTGGAAATTGCATTCGTCTGAAAATCCGAACTAATTAAGGTTGAATCTGTCATTAAAGGCTTATGGTGTCTGTCGAATGTTCCAAGAAGATTCGACGGAACAGCGAAACTGTACGACGCCGCAATCGTACATTTCCGGTCGAATGTTACGCCTACAAGCTATAGAAGAATTCTAATGTTGTATGACTAGTAATAATTATATTTATTAATTATTATTACTAGTCAACCAACATTAGAATTTTTCTATAGCCTATGGGCCGAGCATTTGACCGGAAATGTAGGATTGCGGCGTCGTACAGTTTCGCTGCTCCGTTGAATCTTCTTAGAACTATCAACAGACACCATAAGCCTTCAATGACAGATTCAACGTTTGTATGTTTTTCGATGCTTTGTCGAATCTTAGTCGTTTATGTTGAAATGTCAAGTTAGTTCTAGCTATTTTACTGCTCCTCCTCTTTGGTTACAATCAGCCAATAACATTCATCATCATCATTATTTTTATTTTACTTCCCCCACCCAATTCCAGCAGCGATCTTTTCTCTCTATAATGTTGAATCTTTTCTCTCTATAATGTCAAATCTTTTCTCTCTATAATGATGAATCTTTTCTCTCTATAATATCAAATCTTTTCTCTCTATAATGTCGAATCTTTTCTCTCTATAATGTCGAATCTTTTCTCTCTATAACGTCGAATCTTTTCTCTCTATAATATCGAATCTTTTCTCTCTATAATATCAAATCTTTTCTCTCTATAATATCAAATCTTTTCTCTCTATAATGTCAAATCTTTTCTCTCTATAATATAAAATCTTTTCTCTCTATAATATCAAATCTTTTCTCTCTATAATGTCGAATATTTTCTCTCTATAATGTCGAATCTTTTCTCTCTATATCGAATCTTTTCTCTCTATAATATCAAATATTTTCTCTCTATAATGTCAAATCTTTTCTCTCTATAATGTCAAATCTTTTCTCTCTATAATGTCAAATCTTTTCTCTCTATAATATCAAATCTTTTCTTTCTATAATGTCGAATCTTTTCTCCCTATAATGTCGAATCTTTTCTCTCTATAATGTCGAATCTTTTCTCTCTATAATATGGAACCTTTTCTTTCTATAATGTCGAATCTTTTCTCTCTATAATGTCAAATCTTTTTTCTCTATAATGTCAAATCTTTTCTCTCTACTGTATATCAAATATTTTCTCTCTATGTAGAATCATCTTGGACTAATAGAGTTAAGGTTAGGCACATTCGAGCAACGAAAACGAAAATAAAGCATTTGTTTATGTTGGATCTTTCGGTTTTCGTATTCTGTGCGTTCGTTTTCGTTTGTTAAATCGATAACGAAAATGCCTGAAATTCGGACAAAAATGCATTTGGACGAAAACGAATGCACATGTCTATTGCACAGCTCCCTGCCTGATCTATTGGACAGCTCCCTGCCTGATCTATTGGACAATCCTATCTGATCCATTGGACAACCCTGCCTTGTCTTGATTGCTGTTATACCTTGAACTCCTTGCTCCTCCCATGAACTTCCTATGTAAGCCTTGTCTCAGCACTTCCGCTTTGCCAGGTTATTGTGCCTTATCAGCCATTGCCTTGCTCTTGTCTTCTCTGTTGCTGTTTTGTATTTTGCTTCCACTCTACTGCCTGTTCCCAACCTTCAACTACTCGTTACCAACCTTTTGGCTTGTTTACCGACCACACTGCCGTTTATCTGCTCATCCGTTCCTGGACCCCAGCTTGCTCACACCCTTGTGGGGAAAATCTAAAGGACCGCGACCTGGTTCTACCAGCTAAATCCATCTCCACCTTTAGGAGCTCTGGTGAACACCGGCTAGTACTTACACTCCGCACCTCAGGTGAGCCTGTGTCATCTGCCAGGGTGACTGCTTGTGCACCTATCCTGCTGGTCGGTGGTAGTCCTGCAACTGGTCTTCAAGCCTGACACCTGATCGTGACAGTCTATGTATTGAAAATAAAATGAATGTACCCCATCCCAGCCTGAGTCTATGTTGTTCTGTGCTGGCCACAAAAAAATTATCATGGAGGCAAACAAGTCTGTATTATATTATTTATGCAAGGGTATTAGCACTTTTATCTTGTACAATAAAATGTTGTGATACACTACTGTGGTGTACTCTTTTTTGCTCCTAGTATCTGAAAACTCCCTGTTTTAAAACAACTCTGGGATTAAAAAAAATTCACAATGGGACAGGCTCATCATCATGTGACCATTGTGACAACTAATCAGTGTGATCATATGAATGGGAAGTCTGCCAGTGACTCCCACCATTTAAAAATACATAAAGCACAAAAATATTAGGAGTTTCGGATCAGAGACATAATGATTTTTTGTGTCCAACTATACTGGAATTATAATAATCTACAAAACTTTCTTACTGAATTCATGGGTGGATCCCAGATTATCAAGATGTTGTATATGCACTTTCCATTCTAAACAAGGTTTTCAGCTAAGGATTTTTTCCAAAATATTCAATACTTTCCAATACCCCATTGTTAAGTTGGCATAGCTAGGGGCAAAGTTGATACCCATTGCTGTGCCATATGAGTGTAATTCCTCGTACACACGAACAGTTTTCTCGTCGGAAAAACAGCGATGAGAACTTTTGGCTGGGAATTCCGACCGTGTGTATGTTCCATCAAAGTTTTTCCGACGGGAAAACTGCAAAAAATAAAAGAATGCAGGATCTCTGTTTTCCCGTCAGGAAAAATCCTAGCGGGAAAACCGTTCATCTGTATGCTTTTCCAACGGGGAAAAAAATGTCCATGCTCGGAAACAATTTGACGCATGCTCAGAAGCATAGAACTTAATTTTGTTGGCTTGTTGTAGTCTTTTACGTCACTGTGGCGGTCAAAAGTTCACCGGACTTTTGTGTGACCGTGTATATGCAAGGCAGGCTTGAGAGGAATTCTGTCTGGAAAACCATTGTTTTTTTTTTCAGACGGGAAAACCGGTCGTGTGTACGAGGTATAATGCCGCATACACACAACCGTTTTTCGGGTTGTAAAAAATTACGTTTTTATTGGTCTAGAAAAAAATGCATTTTTTTCAACTTGATCATTAAAACTGCCTTGCCTACACATGATCGTGAAAAAAAATGCTCTAGCAAAGCACGGTGACGTACAACACGTACGACGGCACTATAAAGGGGAAGTTCCATTCGGATGGCGCCACCCTGCTTTTGCTGATTTTGTGTTAGTAAAAGACGATTCGCGCTTTTCAGTCTGTTACAGCGTGATGAATGTGCTATCTCCATTGCGAACGCTAGTTTTACCAGAACGAGCGCTCCCGTCTCATAATTTGCTTCTGAGCATGTGTGTTTTTTTCACGTCGTTAAAGCCCACACACGACCATTTTTTCCGATGTTAAAAGCGACGTGAAAAATTAGAGCACGTTCGCAATTTTTAATGGCCATTTTTTACATTGTTAAAAAGCATTGTTAAAAATGCTCTGGAGCGCACACACGATCGTTTTTAATGACATTTTTAAAAAACTTCATTTTTTACAACCCGAAAAACAGTCGTGTGTACTCGGCATAAGGCCTACTTTTCCATTAATGGTGAAAAATGATGCTCCAGAATGAATCTTATGCCGTGTACACACGATCATTTTTCAGTTGTAAAAAACGAATTTTTTCAGGCTTCAACTTGATTATTAAAATGGCCTTGCCCACACACGATCGTGAAAAAAAAAATGCTCTAGCAAAGCGCGGTGACGTACAACACGTAGAACGGCACGATAAAGGGGAAGTTCCATGCGGATGGCGCCACCCTTTGGGCTGCTTTTGCTGATTTTGTGTTAGTAAAACACGATTTGCGCTTTTCAGTCTGTTACAGTGCGATGAATGTGCTTACTCTTTCATTATGAACGCTACTTTTACCAGAACGAGCGCTCCCGTCTCATAACTTGCTTCTGAGCTAACGTGGGTTTTTCACGTCATTAAAGGCCACACAGGACCGTTTTTTTCAAAACCCAAAAAACTACAGCGTTTTAAACGTTGTGAAAAAATAGAGCATGTTCGGAAAAAAAATTGTCTGTTTTTCAGAACCTGAAAAATGCTCCGAAGCCCACACACGATAGTTTTAAATGTAATTTTTAAAAAACGTTGTTTTTTTCAAACCCAGACGATCGTGTGTACGCGGCATTACATTTTCCTAGATGAATTCTGAATACCGTATTTATCGGGGTATTGCACGCTCCAGCGTATAGCGCGCACCCCTAATGTAGACCCGAAATTCCTGTAAAAAAAACATTTTATTGCTTACAGTTTTGGTGTCTTGCCCGGCGTCCATCGGCGGCCTTGTCCGGTTCGGCGTCCATCTGTGGCCTCGGTGGTGTCCTCCCGGCTTCTCTCACGCTGTCTTCGAGTCAAATCCCCGCTTCCCGCGCTCAGTTTGAACGCCTCCGCCGACATATACCGAGCGCAGTGCACTCGGCCACGCTCAGCTTCTCACGCATAAACGTCACAGAGCGTGACTACGAGCGAAGCCGAGCCTGGCCGAATGTACCCGAGTGTACTGCGCTCGGTATATGTCGGCGGAGGTGTTCAAACTGAGCGCAGGAAGTGGGTATCGGCGTATATCGTACACCCACGATTTTCCCCTTATTTTAAGGGGAAAAAAGTGCGTGGTATACGCCGATAAATACGGTATTTGTCATTTATTTTATACTATTGTATAAGATAGTTTTGTAAGGCGTGTAATTCTGTTGTATAAGGGATATATATATATATATATATATATATATATATAGTGATAGCCAGACATAATTTTCCATCCAAGCATCTAAACTGAAAATGTGGGATCTAACAAACCCATGGAAGCCACTGAAGAGCTCCTCATCGACTGTGACAGCCAATCACAGTGATTACAGTGATCACATGATTGGGAAGTCTGCTGGTGACTTCTGGCATTTCAAAAGCAAAAACATATTTGGGATTAGAGAATTAAGAGATTCTTATTTTATATATATTTTTGCAAGCGTACTACTAGATTTACAATAATCTTTAAAGCCTGCTACTGAGTTTGTGGATGGATTCCAGTTTATCAGGATTTCCCATTGTTAAATTGGCATAATTAGGGGCAAAGCTGACACCCATTGCTGTGCCATGTGACTGCAAGGAGTACTTTTTCACGTACTGGAATTAATTGTGCTCTGGCATGAATCTTTTATACTGTATAAACAAAGGACCAGCAGGATCTGAAGAAAACATAGGAGCCACTGAATGTATCTGTGCCCAATCCCAGAGTATGTGTTGTCTTGCACTGGCCACAGCTGTCATGATCTGAGGACTGGAAAACCTGGGACTTTAAAACGCTGGGTGCAGCGGAGCAGTAGGGGCAATGAAACGGGTGTGCCAGGGTATGGGTTCTGGAAGGTGCAGGAGCAGTGTAACCGCACACAAACAGGGGGTGTCAGAATTGGAAGATCTAAAGAGCTGCCTGGTCTTCACCAGAGCCACTAGAGGTGTGGATGTTGCGCTGCAAGGCAGCCCCAGGTTGGGTCTTTCTAACACATCCAAGCAGATAGCACACGGGATGAACTCAGGGTACACACAGTATAGAAGGACCAAAGTAAAGACTACGGCAGCTAGCAAGAAGAGACACTAGAGGGAAGAAACTGGGAACAAGCATGAAGCACAGAAGAGCGGGGTAAGCTGGGCAATAGCCCAAAGAGAGATGGACACAGCAAGCAGAAATGAGGGGCTAAGCAAAACGACAAGAAACAATGCTTTGGAGAGCACCCACAGCAACAGAAAATGAAGGGATGCACGCAGGGCTCTAGTCCTGTGGGAACGCATGGAAACGAAGTTCCTGAACTTTTTTCACAGCAGGAACGCAGTTCCCTTTGCAGGACTAGAGCAGCCGAGAGCAGCCGAGCCAACCCTTCACTAAGCGGCGATGCCCAGCTCGAGTCACTGTCAGGGGCAGGCGAACCTTAGTAATCCTTTATGTTACTGGCCGCTTCCTGTATATGGATTCATCGGGTAGTGTGCGGGTATTCCGTCACTTCCTCGATGCCGCAATGTCTCCTGGGAGCTTTTGTCATTGTTCCCAGGAGACATTCCCGAGGTCTGCTACGAGTTATCGTGGGATTAAGAAAGAACTTGCTTAAAAAAACATGCGGTTTAGTAATTATGCATATGAGCGTATCATTTTTTTATTTTTTTGGTGGGGGAGTGGATCTTGGGTGGGAGTTCCCACACTTTTTTTCCCAGGACTTGACCCCTGGATACACGGACAGAAACCAAAGGAAAAACAAGAACGCAGCAAGAGGGAAAACACTGAGAATGAAAAGATCGAACGAATACACAGAATACAAGTGTACTGAATGAACAGCACACACCAGAGGAACAGGATCTCCGGCTTCAGGGTGAAGACACGTTGCTTGAACATTAGCCCACAGGTGCAAACGCTTATTAATACCTGGTGGATTGGCAGGAACCCAAGCAGCTCAGACATGAGGTAAAATTCAAGATGTTCCTGGAACCGCGACAACAGAAAGCGAACTCTGCATAAAAAGTACTAGAGCCAGATAATCTGTTTTTATAATACTTACATACAGCCCTCAAAATTTACACTCGCCTTTTTGCATTTTGCAGGGTAAATTTTAAGGGCTGGCGAGTGTGGTCTGCCTGGGAGCAGTGCCTGTGTGCTGCCTTACCAAGCACAATTAGGCTGCAATGGGGGACTCTGGTTGCAATATGGGGACTCTGACTGCAATATGGAGACATTTTGCTGCAATGGGGACATTTTGCTGCATTGGGGACACTGGCTGCAATGGGAACATTTTGCTGCATTGGGGACACTGGCTGCAATGGGGACATTTTGCTGCATTGGGGACACTGGCTGCAATGGGAACATTTTTCTGCATTGGGGACACTGGCTGCAATGGGAACATTTTGCTGCATTGGGGACATTTTGCTGCATTGGGGACACTGGCTCCACTGGGGACATTTTGCTGCATTGGGGACACTGGCTGCAATGGGAACATTTTGCTGCATTGGGGACACTGGCTGCAATGGGAACACTTTGCTGCATTGGGGACACTGGCTCCACTGGGGACATTTTGCTGCATTGGGGACACTGGCTCCACTGGGGACATTTTGCTGCATTGGGGACATTTTGCTGCACTGGGGACACTGGCTCCACTGGGGACACATGCTGCATTGGTAGACATGTGCAGGCTGCATTTTTGGGCACAGATAAAGTTGTTGTTAATATTTATTTGTATAACTTAATTCTGCATAAAACATTTAAGTGTCATTTCATGAGATAATTTATGTGGGCGTGTCTAGGGGCGGTATTGGGGGGCAGGGCATGGTAGGGGTTGGGCGGGGCAACTGGTGGTACGCCTTGAGGCCTGGCTAGTAGCTCAGGACTTGAAATTTTGAGCCCTGCTTACATATGAGTGCATCACTGCATTTAACTTGTTCATTAATATCTTAGGAGTGGTGGTGGCTTTCTTTTTGTGCCTTTCCAGTATCTGAATACTCCCTTAGACTATATTACTATTTTGAAACAGTTATCGCAGTTACTTTTATGTCTAACATTGAATTTGTATCTTTTGTACACAGTGGTGTGGATTTACTAAAGGTGTGGACCAAGTTTACATTGACTTCAATCGTCAAATCATATGCCAGCAAATATTCAGTTTTTTTTTTCTCATTTACTAAGATAAGTGGAAATTGACTGGAAAAGTCCGATGTGAGCTTTTGGTCGGAAATTCCGACCGTGTGTAGTCTACATCGGACTTTTGCTGTCGGAATTTCCACCCCCAAAATTTTGAGAGCAGGTTCTCGATTTTTCCGTACCGAATTCCGTTCGTCTCTATGCAATTCCCACGCGCAAAATTCCTACGCATGCTCGGAAACAATTCGACGTATACTCGGAAGCACTGAACTTAATTTTCTCGCCTCGTTGTAGTGTTGTACGTCACTGTGTTCTTGACCGTCGAAAGTTCAGAGAACTATGTATGCAAGCCAAGCTTGAGCGGAATTCCGTCGGAAAAAGCATCCAAGGTTTTTCCGACGGAAATTCCGATTGTGTGTACGCAGCATTAGAGCTCCACTTTCACAGATCCTACATTGTCATTGAGTGTTAAAGACCAACTCCAGTAAAAAAAAGAAAAAAGGGTCATTGACCATTCCTCAGTCTTGATTCTAAACACCTTTTCATACGCCAACATGCAGTGTAATGGATCAAAGTCACAGGGCCAGATTCTTGTAGAATCTGCGGCGGCGTAGCGTAAGACATTTACACTACGCTGCCGCAACTTACTGGAGCAAGTGCCGTATTCTCCAAGCACTTGCTCCGTAATTTGCGTCGGCGTAGTGTAATTGGCCCGGCGTAAGGCCGCGTAATTCAAAGGGGGCGGCTTGTATTTTAATTAAGCGCGCCCCCGCGCCGATCGAACTGCGCATGCGCCGGGCTTAAAATAGCCCAGTGCGCATGCTCCAGTTCTCGACGGAAAACGTCAATGACGCCGACGTGGGCGTCATTGACGTAAAGTCGTATTCGCGGACGACTTAGGAAAACAACGTAACCGACGGAACAAGCCGACGCTGACCCGACGCCATACTTAACATGGCATACGACGGACCTGCGTAAACTTGCCCCTCATATTAGCAGGGGCAAGTTTACGCTTACTTAAACGTCGTAAATTCTCTGCGTCGTTCGCGCGTAAGGTCGGGAATCGTCGTAAATTGCTAATTTACATAAGCGACGGGGAAAACGACGTCAGCGACACCTAGCGGCGGGAAAGAAAAATGCATTTAAGATCTGACAGCGTAAGAGCCTTACGCTTGTCAGATCTAAGGGATATCTATGCGTAACTGATTCTAAGAATCAGTCGCATAGATAGGCCGGGCCAGATTAGGACTTACGACGGCGCAAATGGCTTTGCGCCGTCGTAACGCCTTTGAGAATCTGGCCCACCGTTTCTTCTTTGAGCACAGCTAATAATCTGCCTTGGGGACCAGACATTTTCCCTACTCATTATCTTCTTGGACATTGGTTCCCTCACTGTCCCCATGAGTTCTCCTGTTTCTGGAGCCTCTGGAAAGAGAACCCAGCCGCTGGAAGTGTTGCCCCCACCAAAACGAGATGTGTACATCAAGCAGGCAGTAATGTGGACACCCAAAGAAGGACCCCAGAAGTAAACAGAAGAGAGAAGGATCATCATGTGACCATGGCTTCAATTGAAGTGGAACTAAAGGAAAGAATACTCACCTCTGCTTCAACACTCTGACACTAGCAAAGTCCCTGGATGCTGCCGGTATCTTCTCCCCAGCCTTTTCTGGCTCCTGGTGGTTGGCCATCTTGTTTGGCCGGTGTGGGATGATGTCCCTCCTGCATGGGAGTCACTTTTATTGAGTGAGCCACAAGTTCTCAGGTTCACTTGGTGGCCCCATTTTGACTTTATGCTGCCGGTCATTGGGCTACCCTGTAGATATATGCGTCTATTGGTGAAAAATTCACTGGCAACTTTCCCATGCTTTGGCAACATACGATAGATTTTTGAAAGGGGTGTGTGTGACTATCTGTGTGCATGCGCACTGTGTGGACGCAGCTGCGCCATCTAAGACAAAGTCTTTTTTAAACACAACTGAGGTGGAGGTGATGGTGGAGTTTTTTAACCCAGATTTTTTTGTAACCTTATATTTTTGTAATAAAGATCCAGTGAATAAGCTGCATGGTCCTTACTTTGGGGTACCTATCCCCAAATAGTCCCTTATTCCTAGTCTGAGTTACTTGGATGGAACCTATAAATGGTCTGTAAGCAAACACACGGGACACTGTTTTGGTTTTTGCCGCGTACACACACGATCGGAAATTCCAACAAGAAAAACCCGATGTGAGCCTTTGGTCGGAAATTCCGACCATGTGTAGGCTCCATCGGATTTTTTCTGTTGGGATTTCAATCAAGAACTGGTTCTCAAATTTTCCGACAAGAAAAGTTCTTGGAGGAAATTCCGATCGTCTGTATGCAATTCCGACGCACCATTAACCACGCATGCTCGGAATCAAGTCGACACATGCTCGAAAGCATTGAACTTAATTTTTCTCAGCTGGTAGTGTTGTATGTCACAGCGTTCTTGACGGTACTGAATTACTGTTCATTGCAGTATGTGCCGGCAAGGCATGTACATTGGATGAGATTTCTGGTGCCATTAAAACGTAGGGTACCGCAATGCAATAACATGTGTAGGTTGTGGCACATAGTTTGAAAAATGAATATGCAAAAGTTGAAAAGCGCAGATCTTTGTCAGCAAGATTTACAAGCTTGCAAATGCTAGGAAAATTAGGACAATGAACTAGCTAATATTTAAAATTCTCAGTCTCACTTTGAATATACCATGGAAAAAGTTATGTTATATCTGTTCGATAGGTCAAAAAAATACTCATTCATTCTGACAGAAATTCCGTTTCTGTCACCGGTCAGCAATAAAGTGCTGCTGTGCAAGCTGCTAATAGTCCATAAACCAGCAGGCAAGTCATTATGTTGGTTGTAGTTTCACAGCTAACATGCAAGGCTGTTCATATTCTTGTTTTACGACACGTATGCTGTTCTTACCTTGTTGCTGCACATGGAGTTCTATAGGTGTTGGGTAGTTTCACCTGCTGATTCAGCCAAATGGCTAGCCCCAGTTCCGCCTGGCTATATGTCTCTCAGTCATGATACAGCCAATGAAAGCGACAACTTTCCCTTCCTGTCAGACTGCAGCCAATGAATAAGACTTCCTGTACTGCCTTGTCTATTTTTTTAATCAGAACAACAAAAACTTCCATAAAACACTGCTATCCAAAGGCAATGGGCCTCCGTTCCCAGTCAACGCCTTATACCGGGAAAAGCGTTGGGTGGAGCACTAGTTTCTGACGTCACCACGCATCAGCCGGCTGGCTTGAGCCGCGGCTGTTTGAAAATCATCCTGCATGCTCGGATAAGGGTCTGGTATGGATTATGGGGGGGACCCCACACCATTTAAAAAAATTGGCATGGAGTTCCCCTTAAAATCTATGCCAGACATAAAGGACCTGGTATGGATTCTGGGGGGGGGGGGGGGGGCGGCATGCCGCTTAAAATAAATACATTGGTGTGGAGTTCCCATAAAATCTATGCCAGACCCAAAGGGGGGATTTTGGGGGGGACCCCACACCGTTTTCTTTCTTAATTCTGTCCAAGAGTTCCCTTAAAGCGGTTGTATTCCCTCATAGCATACTTTCACCTACAGGTAAGCCTACATTAAGGATTACCTGTAGGTGCTTGCAATATCTCCTAAACCCACATGGTTAAGGAGATATTTGCAGAAAAGGGAGCACTGATGTCACTCTGGGTATCATGGCGGAGACAGAGAACGTGTCAGATGACCGCTGCGGGGGCTTCGATCTAAGGTAAGTAATTGATAATGAGCTAGTATGCTAGTCATACTAGCTCATTATGCCTTTGCCTTGCAGGTTTTTTTTTTTAGGGGTATACAACCGCTTTAAACACTTCAATTCACTGTATTATATACTCTGCGCTATATACACTACACTGACTGCACTACATACTCTGCAATGTATTATATATACTACACTGACTGCACTATATACTCTGAACTGTATTATATGTGTAGCACCTGGTTACTTAAAAAGTACCGGTGCTAGTTAAATTTAGAGAGGGATCAGAGTGTTAACTGACTCTGATCCAAGTTTTATGTTCAAAACTGGTCTCTGTCTCATCTTGGCTGTGCTGTGGGCTGTCTATTGTTACTGGGGTGTAGTTCCTACCCCAGGGCAATAGGTGGCAGCAGTGGAGTCGAGGTTTGGGTGCTCTTCCCCAGCAGCCTATCAGGAGGGTTGAGCCTCGCTGTGCATGCTGGGGGAGGGTATTTATGGGGCAGACGTCATTAGTCTGGGTTCTTCTTCGGAGTGCGGCACCCACCTTTAGGGTGACTGCGCATTACGGCGCCCTGGTGTAATGGCCTTCAAGGCCGGGGTGCGCGTGCCACGCGGTGTTCCTGGTTCCAGGACCATGTTGGTCCGGAACATTTAAGCTGTGGCAGGGAGACCAGTAGTCGACTCGGTTCCCAATACTGAAGATCCCAAGCGAGGTAGCTGTTCGGTGGGGAGTCCATCTGAGGAGAGCCAATAAGAGGCTGGCGATCCAATAGGGTCTCGACAAGCCACCGGGGATCAAGGTAGCGGACACTGAGAGGCTGGTCACCTGTCAGTCGGTACCTGAAAACTATCTGAAGGAGATCCAGACGCAATTCTATCAAGGAGGATCATCTCCGTAATCACAATCACAGAGAGGGCCTGTGATTTTCCCTGAGTCCATTTCAGGAGGGTCTGTGGCAGAGACTTTTCCTTCAAGTTCGAGTGATACTCTGGCTGCCAGGTCAGTGAGAGAGGCCTGTCCAGGTACGCTATACCCATTCTGGCTGGAGTGGCGGAGAATACAAAGCATTGTTGGGAGCAGGACTGTTTCCTTATTGTTGCGCCTAAGTCTGCTACTTCTTCTTTTGTTTCACCTCTACTCTTCATCACAAGTTTTTGTGGGCTGGGTAATAAAGAGCACAGAAAAAGACACCTGTCGTGGACATTGCGTTACTGCTATATTCACTATACACCCCTAGGCCGGAGGAAGAGCCACAAGGTAACGTGCCACCCAAAACAAACCAGCAGCTCTTCCGGGGGTAGTGCTACACGTGGTGGTTCAACAGCCAGTTTACTTTGAACTTTACCCTCAGAGTTTTTCATCAGATCAGGTCCTGGGGAGTCCTTGACTTGGGCTATCCAACTATGGGAAAAGAATGATCAAGTAATCTCTAACCTCTTCAACTTTTTGTCCATTTTCCAGCACCCTTTCGAGGAAGGGAGGTGAACTACATCTACTGCCAGCACTCTGTTACATCTCCACCAGGAATCCACCACTTTGAAGCAATACACACTCCAGCTTCACATCTTCATGGCACAGTTAAATTGGAACAGCAAGGCCTTACAGAAAGAATCAGGAATGAGTTAGTGGTAAGAACCATTTCTATGAAGCTGGATGTATTAGTATCTCTATGTAATCAGATCGACATTTACTTTAAAGAAAGGTCCTTGGAGAGGTATTAGAAAAGCTTACTTCTGAGTAATGCTTTAGACGTCGAAACCTAGGCCGATGAATTTATAGCAAATGATTTTTGCCCAGTTCTTCCAGGAAACTCTGAGGTCTAAAGCCTTGTACACACGACCGAGGAACTCGACGGCGAAACACATAGTTTTGCTCGTCGAGTTCGTTGTTAGGCTGTATAGGAACTCGACCAGGCAAATTTCTCCATTCCCGTTGAGGAAAAAGAGAACATGCTCTCTTTTTGGCTCGTCGAGTTCCTCAACAGTTTCCTCGACGAAAATGTACACACGACCGGTTTCCTCGGCAAAAAAAAATCTCCCACCAAGTTTCTTGATGGATTCTGCCGAGAAAACCGGTCGTGTGTACGAGGGCTAATACAAACAGACAAACAGTCTTGCCTCCTTTTGACTCACTCCTTTTGATTCCAATCCACTCTCTGGTTATTTGATCAAAGATTGTATGACTCAGTACAGTGGAAAACAAAGTCTTACTTTGGAAGTTTGCAGTCAGGGTGTCCAAGCTGAGGTGTCCTCCCACACACCAATAGACAAATGGTCATTGAGAAAAAGAAGCAGCCGACAACTCCATATGCTTCTTTTACTCAATGACCACTTTCTAGTTAGGCCTACATTAGTTCTGGGGCCATTGATTGCACCCATGTGGCACTACGGCCCCCCCCCCCGTGCCACCGAACACATATACCGCAATCGTAAGCATTGGCATTCCATCAACGTACAGGTGATACCCGATGCCCAATGCCTCATATGGCACGTCCGTGCCAAACACCCAGGGGCCAGCCACGACAGCTACATATACCGTCAAAGCACCATCCCAACGGAATTTGAACAAAACGTTTATGGGGACAGCTGGCTGGTTGGTAAATGACATGGGAGTCAGGCATGACTGTCCGACCCCATGATGCAGACATCACGAGGGGCACATGCACGACTAACATCCTCCTGTCTTTTCCCTTCCAGGTGACTCTGCATATGCACTTGGACCCCATCTCATGACTCCATTACGGAATCCCCAAACCAGAGGAGAGAGAAGATACAATGATGCACACACACGTACCCGTGCAGTGGTGGAACGCACATTTGGCCCGTTTCCGATGCCTGGATATGTCCGGGGGGACCCTGTTGTATTTCCCAAACTTTGTGTGCCAGATCATCGGTGCATGTTGCATTCTACACAACTTCGCCATGAAAAAGGGCCTGGAGATTGACTCGGAGAGTGTCTGCATATCTGGGAATAAGCTGTTGATTTCTGACTTCTTCAATAAATTCTTTAAGATTCCATGGCTGCCATCCATGCTGATATTATCTGAGATCTGCCATCCATGCTGATATTACCTGAGACGTATCTCTTCCCTGCTCGGATTATGCTGTTATATGCCTGGGATTGACCCTTATGGGAAAGCGATTTTTTATTATCTGTGAGGTGAGCGGCCATTGTTACTATTGGTGGAGGTCTCCTGCTATCCCACGCTACATCACCTGCATGCCTTATATTGTCAGTCACTTATAAGAGGATCACCTGGATGATTTCTATTTGGACTATTACTCTAGCGCTGCACTACCTATTTTACATTGACTTTTCAGGAATTTATAAATTGAATCCTAGTGCACAACTGCTGTTTGTGTTTTACCTGTATATTGCGCTGATTTTCCTTCTATTTTATTGACATACGTGATGACCTGACCCCCGAGCCACACAGTCCCCCCCTAACCGAGGCTACCCAGTCTGCTGAGGGAACAGCAGTCAGGAGATGCCTCACAGTAGGCATGTTTGCATGTTAAACACACACATTCATCATGGCACAAGGAGAATGCACGCATGCACACCACTGGGGTCCCTAGCACACACACACACACATCACATCCACATCATATTGGATTAGCCCAAGTCCACCATTCAGAACTTGGGAGCAGCCACGCCACAACAAGGCTCCAATTATGTTACTGTACATTCATACCACATAATAAAATAATAAGACTCATTACCTGAGTATAATAATAAAATAATAAGACTCATAACCTGAGTATAATAATAAAATAATAAGACTCATAACATGAGTATAATAAGCAAATAATATAACTGGCACTCATTTGCCCTGACGTGGGCTACGCCTAGTGCCAAGGCTCCTGATCCTCTGTTGCCTGGGGGGAGCCACGGGTGGGTCATCGGTAGGAGGATCATCCCCCGGTCTCTCCCTGGCTGGCTGGCTTCCCTCCAAAGCCAGGGCTATGTGTGTGAGGACCGCATTAGTCTGATTCCCCACCGCCTCAATGGTAGCTGTATTGGCCTGTATGGCCACTGCCAGGCTCCTGACCTCTGCCACAAGGGCTGAAGTTGTGGCCTCCAGGTCCCAGAAGCAGGTCACTATCGCTGTGCTGTTTGCACTGACCTCCTGCACACTTTCCGTGATGGCGGTAGTGTAAGCAGCCTGCTGGGTAAGGGCCTGCTGGGCTGCCAGTGTGCAGGCAGTCTGGGTCTGGCCCAAGGAGGCCAGACTGTCTGCCACCCGGCGCATGTCACATGCTACAGAACCAACATGGCGGGTCTGCCTGACCTGGTTCCTCGACAAAGTCGCTTCTAAGGCCTCGGGATCACCCCTCCTCTTCCTCGTAGCCTTCCTGGGTGGAGGAGAGGCTTGGGGCTGTCTGTATGGGGATGCCTTTGAGGGTACTTCCCTTATGGAGGAGGAGGAGGAAGGGCTTCCCCTGATGGTGGAGGCCCTTGGGGGGCTATCCCCTATGGAGGTGGAGGTATGGGAGGGTCCTGGGATGGTGGTCTCGTCCCCAAGGTATATTCCTTCCTCCAGGTCCCTGTGCTCCTCCTCTACTTCCTCTAAAGGAGAGGTGTGGACACTGTCTTCATGGGATGGGGTTGGTCGCCCAGCAGCCGAGGATGGGCCAGCTTCCTCCTGGACATCTGTGGATGACACAAAACATTCACATGTTGGTGGACCCACACACTTGTCACATGTTCCCTTCCACCCCCACACATGCTACACACCAGATAAGAGATAAAACACACTTTCCTGTCCTCAAGGGCTGATCAACAGAATCAAATCCCTCCAGGCCCTCCACCTGCTCCCTCTCCAGGCACCTGGCAATGACCTGCTCATCAGGAGTTAGCGTGATATTCAGGGCTGGTCCACCTCCGGTGCCCCTGCTGTGCCTCCTCATCTTGGCCACCTTCTCTTTCACGAGACGCCGCAGGTCGTTTATTTTCTTGCCTATGTCGTTTGGGGACCGATCCTCATGGCCAAGGGCATTGACCTGTGTTGCAATCTCAGCCAATATCTCATCCTTACGGACCTTGCTGGTCGTGCCACTCTCAGAACCATGGAGGTACTTGTTGTGCCTTGACATGGCATCAATAATTAGAGCCTTCTCCTCTCGTGTGAAATTGTTCTTCCTCCTGTTCCTACGCCTAGGCACTGGTGCAGACATGGCTCTGAAATATGCAAGCAAAAGTTACAACACCAAACCAACAAAAGCTGCTGGTGTACTTTTGCACTCGACGGGCGCATGTCTGGGCGTATTTATGCCCTGGGCGTAAACGGTGGGCCGGCTTATCTTGGAGTTGTGAGCATGCGCAGAGGGAAGCGGGACATGCCATCACGTCACGGCGCATGCGTCGTTCGTTCGACCCTTCATTTGCATGGAGTCACGCTTCATTTAAATGGATCACGCCCACTTCCTTCCCACTTTGAATTACGTCGGCTTACGCCAACGAATTTAAGTTACGCCGGTGCAACGCTGCGAGCATTTGTTCTGAGAATATGCTGCTTGCCTCTCAAAGTTACGTCGGTGTAGCGAATCTCTGATGCGCTACGCCGGCATAAACATGCGCCGAGCTACGTAAATCTGGCCCATTATGTTTATTTTTCTCAAAATTTTCGCTATTTGTGCAAAAAAAGGGGCATACATTTTGTTTGGGAACAGAGTTGCGCGATCGCTCAATTCTATTTTCTCCATTAGTTCATTCCAAAGTAATTACCTTTTTGTATCACCTGAACGCGTCCGTGGGTCAGAGCACCAGCAAAGCCCTACCCCTCCCTCCCTGCCCACAGAATCGCCCACCTATGCGCCTACACAGCCACCTTCACCTGCTTCCCATCACTGGAGTGCCCACATAGGCAGTGGCAGTGCTGCACATGAATTGTATAATAATTTTCTTGTCTGCTCTCATTGGTGTAAAGTGCTGCGCAGACTGTTGATGAAATTATAAATCCTGTACAGTAAATAAATTGATTGATTATTTATTAAAGTGTGTATGCGGACACCTCAAGTTCATTTCATCGGTGTACTACACAGACAGTTGCATTTTTCCTTAAATAAATAAATACATACAAAAATAAATAAATAAATACACACATAAATAAATACAAATAAATACATACAAAAATAAATACCGTATTTATCGCGGTATAGCGCGATCCCGCGTATACCGCGCACCCCTAAAGTTGCCCCGAATCCTGTGGAAAAAAAGTTTTTTTTGTACTTACAGTTTTGGTGTCTTGCGCGGCGTCCATCGGCGGACTCGTCGGGTCCGGCGTCCGTCTGCGGCTTCGGGTGTCCTCTTCGTCAGGTCCAGCATCCTTCTGCGGCTTCGGGTGTCCTCTTTGTTGGGTCCGGCGTCCTTCTGCGGCTTCGGGTGTCCTCTTCGTCGGGTCCGGCGTCCGTCTGCAGCTTAGGGTGTCCTCTTCGTCGGGTCTGGCGTCCTTCTGCGGCGTCCTCGCGTCCTCCCCCCTCTTTTCCCGCGCCGAGTTTGAATACTGCACCGACATATACAGAGCGCAGTACACTTGTGTATTGTCGGCAATGCTCGGCAACTCTCGCGCTGATGTCCTGTACGTCCAGGACGTGAGCGCGGAAGGAGCCGAGACTGCCCGACAATACACGAGTGTACTGCGCTCGGTATATGTCGGCGCAGTATTCAAACTCGGCGCGGGAAAGCAGGTATCGGCGTATACCGCGCACCCACGATTTTGCCCTGATTTTCAGGGCAAAAAAGTGCGCGGTATATGCCGATAAATACGGTACACATAAATATATGATAATAAAAAAAAATCTAAATATCTCATGGTACTCTGACCCGCGGACACCTCGGTTTAAAGTTGCCGCCGCTCAGAGAAGTGGCCTGTCGGCAACAGGCGAGTGATCGGGACCTACCTCCGTCTCCCAGGGACTGTGAAGCAATCTCGACTTGCCCTGAGCAGGCCGCGCTGCCTGTGACAAAAGTCCCGCCCTCCTCCTAGACAAGCTCTTGTGATAGACAGAACACTGCGTCTATTAAATGAGCTGGTCTCTTAACGACTTGCTGTCACAACGGATCTTCCACCTTTGGCAAGTAAATATTGCCCCCACCCCTCTCCTCCATGCGCAGCACCGCCACTGCCTATGTGGGCGCTCCACTCCAGTGATGGGAAGCAGGTGAAGGTGGCTGTATAGACACACAGGTGGGCGAGTCTGTGTGCACGGAGGGAGGGGGGTGGGGCTTTGCTGGTACTCTGACCCGCGGACACCTCGGTTTAAAGTTGCCGCCGCTCAGAGAAGTGGCCTGTCGGCAACAGGCGAGTGATCGGGACCTACCTCCGTCTCCCAGGGACTGTGAAGCAATCTCGACTTGCCCTGAGCAGGCCGCGCTGCCTGTGACAAAAGTCCCGCCCTCCTCCTAGACAAGCACTTGTGATAGACAGAACACTGCGTCTATCAAATGAGCTGGTCTAGGAGGAGGGCGGGACTTTTGTCACAGCGCGGCCAAACTTTTTACACTGAACTTACTCCATGCTTGCTGTGTGTGACGGGAGGAGGGAGAGGAGCGGGGCAGCCATGCACAGCCGCGGCTTACCTCAAACCGGCCCGAGAGCAGGCAGCCTACCAGGGAATCTCCCGGTATCCCGGTAGGCCAGTCCGGCCCTGGGGGGGAGAACAAAAGAAAGGGAGAGAAAGAATAAGAGAAAGAACAAGACGGACGACTAGAGAGGGATGGTGAAAACAAATAAGAAATGAGGATAGAGAGATAAAAGGAAAAGAAAGGAGAACAAAGAGAAAGAGTGGTACATCCTAAAATGTACTATAAGGGGTTTTAATATTGTACGAGTGGAAGGGACTCGGGGAGCGCTAAATGTCCATGGGTTAGGGGTGCAAATTACTTGTGCCGACAACCCACGATAGGAAAATAATTTTACCGTTAGGGGTCCCCACAACTTGAGAAATGTTATCAAGGGGTCACGGCACTAGAAAGGTTGAGAATCACTGCTCTAAATGTACAGTATAACCAAAGTTCCTTTGGGCAAAGAAGCTTTTACTCACCTCTACTATGGCTCTTTGCCTTTCAGCTCTTTGCCATTGAGATTCTGTTGTGGCTTATCTTGATGACATTCTCATCTCCGAAACTCTGGCTTCCCCTAGAACCCAAGTCCACATCATACTTTAGCGTTTTAGAGCTAATATGTCAATATTCTCTACGTCTGAAAAAGTGTTTCTTCTCGTGCCCTGAGTTACATTGTCTCTGGCCTTGGGGGTATCAAAGCCTCACAAATTAGGTTTTGCTAACTACTACAGACAAATTATACAGAACTATTCTACCATTGCTGCACCTATCAATCTCTTATCATTGCCCTAACAAAAAATGGTGCCAACGACAAGGTGTGGCCTCTTGGGACCATTTTTGCATTACGAGACATGAAACAAACTTTCGTTATGGGCCTTTTGCTCAAAATGGGTTATTGAGGTGTGGTGTCACCTCCTAGAAGGTTTTCTTAATTCCATACCCACCATTTACAGTATGGCTCTTTTGTGCTCAATCGAAGTCCTCTACTGCCTGCTGGTCATCAGTGCCCTTGCTTGTTCCTAAAGAACCCTGGTCTTACATAGCCATGGACTTTATCACTGGCTTTGAAAAATTAATACCGGAATTTGAGTCATCATTGATCGATTTTCCAAGATGGTAAACTATATTTAATTTCCTGGCCATCATTCTTCTCTTGCATTGATCCCCCGCTTTATCCAGGAAATCTACTGTCTTCATGGGCGTCCATCCCACATTGTCATTGTGCTAATTTGCACAAACCCTTTTTTGTGTGTGCATGTTCCGATGTAATACTAAAAGGAGAATTCAAGTGTATGCATTTGTGATACATTTGCCTATATGTCTCAGTTAACTGCTCCCTGCTAGCCAGGTTATTGATGTGCTAATGTCCCCTCACTATTTCTAAAGGTTAATTGATCTATTGTGTTGTGTGAAGGAGAGCTGGGTTTAAGTGGCTTGTGTTAATTATTCTGATTGCTTCATTGTGGTAATTATCTCTCTATATGCGGGGTCGAGCGGTCTGGTTGATGTATTCAGTACAGCTAGTGCTCAGCGTCATTGATGTCATTGTCTAAAGAAAATGTGTTTTCAGCATCGGCCCCGTCGTGTCTACCTACTCATCTGTATGGAAGCCCCAGTGTGAGGGGGGCGGAGATTTGTCATTGTAACAGTTTTGGAAATGACATATAAGCTGTGTGTTATACTATTAAAGTCTGTGTTGTTCAAGCAGTAAGCTGGTCTCATGTGTGGCTTTCTGGGCGATTCCAGGGATATCCCTCCTCGTGGAATATTGGGGTGATTTTCGTTATGGGAAGAAGGGAACGTTGACGGGGATATCATACCGATACCGTCACAATTGGTTGGTAGCAGTGGGATTTTTCCCTTCTATTCCCCTTCACACCCGGATTCCAAGCAGACACTGGAAGAACTACTGGAAGTTCGTGGAAGGATTGCTAGCAACAAAACCAAGCGTGTCATCATAGCAGAATCAATGGAGCTAGACCAGGAGGACGGGATTGCAGCAACGCCAGCAGTACAAGAGATGGAGACACCAGTGATTCAGGAGGAGGAATCGCCAGCCAACAAGCTAATGAGAGAGAAGCTAGCGTGGTTCGGCCCGAACCCAACGGCAGATGTGGTGCTGAGAGTGATGGACCTGTTAGCGGAGGAGGCTAAACAAATAAGGGACGCAGAACTACAGTTAAAACTGGCAGCAGTCCAACAAGCAGCCGCACATTCTCCGAACAGTGAGTACAGCACAGCAGACGCAAGGAAGATTCCGTTTAGCGCTTTTAAAGCTTTTGATGAAAAGGACTGTGAGATTGATAACTTCCTGGCGGATTTTGAGCGACAATGTAACCTGCACCGAATAGCTAGAGGAGAGTGGGTTGCAATATTGTCAGGCAAACTGTCAGGCAAAGCTTCTGATGCTTTCCGTACCGTGCCAGATCAGGATATCCATAGCTACGCCCGGGTTAAAGAAGCGCTCCTGGCTCGTTATGCAGTAACCCCAGAGTCCCACCGACAGAAGTTCAGGGACTCACGCAAAACCACGAAAGACTCTTATGCGGAATGGGCATGCCAGTTGTCCCTGTCGGCCTCTAACTGGGTTAACAGCAGCCAGGCCACCACCGCAGAGGACATTTTGCAACTAATGCTCCTGGAGCAATTTTACAATCACATCCAGACGGACGTCAAGAATTGGGTGAGAGATCGCAGGCCCATGACTCTACCAGAGGCCGCGAAGTTGGCGGATGAATATGCAGATACTCGCAAGACGAACCAGGTCACACCACAGGAACAACCTCCACCACAAACGGTGCCCTCACACCCACCAACCGCTAGATACCAACCTCCTAACAGACCGGTGACATCTAGCCCTCGCTATCATCGCCAGGAGGGCAACGAACAACGCTGCTTCCGGTGCAAACAGCTGGGTCACTTCAAGCAGAATTGCCCCATGAATGACAACACCAGGTCAAATTGGTCTCAACCTGGGTACCGCCCACCAGCAGCAGCCCATTGTGTAGACTCGGCTTGGGATCCAAAGGAGCTGGGTCAGGAAGAACCATTGGGCACCCCTTACGAAGCCCTCATGGTACAATCTGTTATTACGGACAACAGGGAACACCATTGTCAGCTGGTCATGGGCGACAGCCCTGAGCCGGAGGGGCCCTGGAGGGAGCTGGGCAGAAAGAGGCACCGCCGGCCACCCTTCAAGAAGAAGAGGTCCTGGAAGCCGTATAACAAGCTGACCTGGGAGGAGAAGAAGCGACTGGAGGAGAGGGAGTCGCAGCGGGCGTCCCAGATGCGTGCCGAGATGTTCGCCAAGGGCCCACCGGTGGCCCCTTACACCACCACCCAGTTCCTGATGATGAAGGACCACGTGGAGAGCCTGCAGGACATGAGCAAGCAGGATCTGATCCGTGAGTACATAGAGCTGGAGGAGTGCATAAGCCGCATGGAGGAGGAGAACAACCACCTGAGGTCACAGCAGCATGAACTGGAGATGGAGCTGGAGAAGCTCCAAGAGGAGAACCGGCGGCTGCGGAGGGAGCAGGGGGTGGCTGACCTTATGGGGCTCTGATTCCCCTCCCCCCCCCCCGGACTCTGAGCACCAGTGCTACAGCATTTCAACAAATATAACTTTTTCTTTTTATGAATCTCCTGGGATTGTCACTTCAGAGCCATAACCTGCCCCCTCCCATAGCGGGACACCTAGACGGCGGCGCACAGACCCATTCGCTGTCTTCACACTGACTTCTGGTGACTTTGCAGATCGCACAAAGACTTGGGGACTGACCGGCGTGTGATCTGACGACCCGGTGACATACCTGAGTCTGAAGCAGTTGCCAAGGGAGGTCAGTCATGCCAAACGGAGTTAACCTCTGACTAATAGCTCTGAACCCGTCAACCCTACTGGACCAGGGAAGGTCCAACCGGGTTTGCCGGAG
Organism: Rana temporaria; assembly: GCF_905171775.1. Taxonomy (NCBI): domain Eukaryota; kingdom Metazoa; phylum Chordata; class Amphibia; order Anura; family Ranidae; genus Rana; species Rana temporaria. The sequence continues at coordinate 12,460,200 of NC_053496.1, forward strand.
CAGGGAGCAAAAGGGGGGCCATTGTGATACATTTGCCTATATGTCTCAGTTAACTGCTCCCTGCTAGCCAGGTTATTGATGTGCTAATGTCCCCTCACTATTTCTAAAGGTTAATTGATCTATTGTGTTGTGTGAAGGAGAGCTGGGTTTAAGTGGCTTGTGTTAATTATTCTGATTGCTTCATTGTGGTAATTATCTCTCTATATGCGGGGTCGAGCGGTCTGGTTGATGTATTCAGTACAGCTAGTGCTCAGCGTCATTGATGTCATTGTCTAAAGAAAATGTGTTTTCAGCATCGGCCCCGTCGTGTCTACCTACTCATCTGTATGGAAGCCCCAGTGTGAGGGGGGTGGAGATTTGTCATTGTAACAGTTTTGGAAATGACATATAAGCTGTGTGTTATACTATTAAAGTCTGTGTTGTTCAAGCAGTAAGCTGGTCTCATGTGTGGCTTTCTGGGCGATTCCAGGGATATCCCTCCTCGTGGAATATTGGGGTGATTTTCGTTATGGGAAGAAGGGAACGTTGACGGGGATATCATACCGATACCGTCACAGCATTTTTTTAGGAGAAAAACATTTGTCCGGTGACAATTCTTGAAGTGGTTGTAAACCCTTACATATCACTTTTTGCTACAGGTAAGCCTATATTAAGGCTTACCTGTAGCTATCCTGGATATTTCCTAAACCTGCACAGTTTTGGAGATATCCCCCTGTATCTGCGTGTGCCAAAGACATCGGCACATGCACACTGAAGCAATCGCACGTCGTGCTCCCACTCGCATATGCGGGAGTGACGTCACGCGGCTCCGGCGAATCACAAAGCCGGAGTCCAAGGCCCCTGGAAGGAAGAGGGGCCAGAAGATGAACCCAGCCTGCACAGGGGACAGTGCTGGATTCGTTTGCAGGTAAAGTCTTGTACACACACGGTTTTCTTGGCAAGAACCAGCAAGAAAACTGCTGGCAGAGCTTTCTTGCAGAGTAAACTGAGCGTGTGTACGAGGCTTATGCCACGTACACATGACCATTTTTAATGGTCTAGAAAAAACAAAGTTTTTTTCAACCCGATTCTTGTTAAAGCGGAGGTTCACCCCTAAATTACACTATTTCCCCTTAGATTAATGCTCGTTTTGTCTAGGGGAATCGGCTATTTGTATTAAAATATGAGCCGTACTTACCGTTTACGCGATGCATCTTCTCCGCCACTTCCGGGTATGGGTCTTCGGGAGCGGGCGTTCCTTCTTGATTGACAGTCTTCCGAGAGGCTTCCGACGGTCACATCCATCGCGTCACGATTTTCCGAAAGAAGCCGAACGTCGGTGCGCAGGCGCAGTATAGAGCCGCACCGACGTTCGGCTTCTTTCGGCTACGAGTGACGCGATGGATGCGACCGTCGGAAGCCTCTCGGAAGACTGTCAATCAAGAAGGAACGCCCGCTCCCGAAGACCCATACCCGGAAGCGACGGAGAAGATGCATCTCGAAAACGGTAAGTACGGATCATATTTTAAAACAAATAGCCGATTCCCCTAGACCGAACGAGCAGGAATCTAAGGGGAAAAGAGAAAAAAAAACTAATTGGGTGAACTCCCGCTTTAAGCATGCCTTGCCTACACACGATCGTGAAAAAAATGCTCTAGCAAAGCGCGATGACGTACAACACGTACGACGGCACTATAAAGGGGAAGTTCCATGCGGATAGCGCCACCCTTAGGGCTGCTTTTGCTAATTTCGTGTTTGTAAAAGTTTGGTGAGAGACGATTCAAGCTTTTTCAGTCTCCGTGCTTTTCAGTCTGTTACAGCGTGACAAATGTGTTATCTTCATTACAAACGCTACTTTTACCAGAACGAGCGCTCCCGTCTCATAACTTGCTTCTGAGCATGCACGTTTTTTCACATCGTTAAAGCTCACACACGACCATTTTTTACGATGTTAAAAACAACGAGAAAAATTAGAGCATGTTCTAAATCTTTAATGGCCATTTTTAACATAGCGAAAAATGCTCTGGAGCCCACACACGATTGTTTTTAACCACTTAAGGACCGCCTCCTGCAGATATACGTCGGCAGAATGGCACGGCTGGGCATAAGCACGTACCTGTACGTCCTCTTTAAGTGCCCAGCTGTGGGTCGCGGGCGCGTGCCCGCGGCGCGCACCCGCGACCCAGTCCGAAGCTCCGTGACCGCGGGACTCGCGCACCCGTTCGCCGCTGGAGTCCCGCGATCGGTCCCCGGAGCTGAAGAATGGGGAGAGCTGTATGTAAACACACCTTCCCCGTTCTTTACTGTGGCGCTGTCATTGATCGTGTGTGTTCCCTGATATAGGAAAACACGATCGATGACGTCACATGTCCAGCCCCGCCCCCCTACAGTTAGAAACACAGATGAGGTCACACTTAACCCCTTCAGCGCCCCCTAGTGGTTAACTCCCAAACTGCAATTGTCATTTTCACAGTAAACAATGCATTTTTTGCTGTGAAAATGACAATTGTCCCAAAAATGTGTCAAAATTGTGCGAAGTGTCCGCCATAATGTCGCGGTCACGAAAAAAAAACGCTGATCGCCGCCATAAGTAGTAAAAAAAAAAAATTATAAAAATGCAATAAAACTATCCCCTATTTTGTAAACGCTATAAATTTTGCGCAAACCTTGAACAGACCCTGTCCACCTATGCTGCCTATAACGGGGGAAACATAGTGATAGGTATAGGACCGGTATATATAGGTAACAGGCCACAACGGTTTTTGAGTTATACAATGTAAAAGGATCCAGGGGCCTTTGATTAGGAATATCCCGATATCTCTCGTCCTTGATACCTTAAGCTACTTCCACCTTGGGAGATATGCGATAGTTGAAAGTTTTTAGGGGGTTATTGACAATGCTGTATGACTCTAACCATATATGTTTTGCTGGTTCCTACATCTCAAGCATAGCAATATGTTGTGTCTCTCCTGGAGATCGCTTGTCATATATAAGGTTGATGCTATATTGTCTGTAACACTGTTCTCTTTTTATTCTCAATAAAATCTTTGTGGAAAAAAAAAAAATAATAATTTTGCGCAAACCAATCGATAAACGCTTATTGCGTTTTTTTTTACCAAAACGCTATAACTTTTGTGCAAACCAATCAATAAACGCGATTTTTTTTTAACGAAAAATATGTAGAAGAATACGTATCGGCCTAAACTGAGGAAAAAAAATGTTTTATATATTTTTGGGGGATATTTATTATAGCAAAAACTAAAAAATATTATTTTTTTTCAAAATTGTCGCTCTATTTTTGTTTATAGCGCAAAAAATAAAAACCGCAGACGTGATCAAATACCACCAAAAGAAAGCTCTATTTGTGGGGGGGAAAAAGACGCCAATTTTGTTTGTTTGGGAGCCACGTCGCACGACCGCGCAATTGTCAGTTAAAGCGACGCAGTGTAGAATCTCAAAAAGGGGCCAGGTCCTTAACCTGCATAATGGTCCGGGGCTTAAGTGGTTAATGAGGGAAAAAAATGATCTTAAATGATTTTATCAAATGGCTGCAATATAACAAAGAGTGAAACATGTAAGGGGGTCTGAATACTTTCCGTACCCACTGTATATATATATATATATATATATATATATATATATATATACACACAAATAAATAAAGAAACAAATATTTTATTTTCCACTGAATAACATTGAAAGTTGCTGCTTTGGCTTAATATTTTCTCTCCAGGATTTTACACAGATGGAATTAATCACGTGCATGGATCTTGGGAATTGTATGTAACAATTTCTTTTAGTTTCATTTCTCTGCAGTCTTGTTTCTTCATTACAAAGGACTCTCTATTCACTCAGCACATGATGGAGAATGGAGAATGAAAGCTCTAGCCTGACAACAAGGTGGCAGTAGAGTAGGTCAAACAAGACCCCTTTCACTGTAATCAGAGCAGCTCCCCTGAGTACTTATTCACATGTGTGACAGTGCTTGTCGCTCCTCTAAAAAGCAATATGCAGAGGATCACTTTTCAGAGGACTTTGATAGGCAGGGCCGGCGCTACCACTAGGCAAACTAGACAGCCGCCTAGGGCGCACTGTTGCCTAGCAGCGCCCGACCACTGGTGTTCCTAGTCTTCTATCTGCAGCAAGCAACTTAATCTCAGAATTATCAGGCAGCTGCCGCTCCGTTTCGCACATAGTGTCAGGGGCGGCGGAGGACTGCGCCTGTGTCCCGACTCCCAAATGAATGGAAGCAAGCAAACATTCATTGATGGGTGCTGGTGAGGCTGCATTTGATGGGCACTGATGAGGCTACATTTGATGGGCGCTGGTGAGGCTGCATTTGATGGGTGCTGGTGAGGCTGCATTTGATGGGCGCTGGTGAGGCTGCATTTGATGGGCGCTGGTGAGGCTGCATTTGATGGGCGCTGGTGAGTCTGCATTTGATGGGCGCTGGTGAGGCTGCATTGATGGGCGCTGGTGAGGCTGCATTTGATGGGCGCTGGTGAGGCTGCATTTGATGGGCGCTGGTGAGGCTGCATTTGATGGGCGCTGGTGAGGCTGCATTTGATGGGCGCTGGTGAGGCTGCATTTGATGGGCGCTGGTGAGTCTGCATTTGATGGGCGCTGGTGAGGCTGCATTGATGGGCGCTGGTGAGGCTGCATTTGATGGGCGCTGGTGAGGCTGCATTTGATGGGCGCTGGTGAGTCTGCATTTGATGGGCGCTGGTGAGGCTGCATTTGATGGGCGCTGGTGAGGCTGCATTGATGGGCGGTGGTGAGGCTGCATTGATGGGCGCTGGTGAGGCTGCATTTGATGGGCGCTGGTGAGTCTGCATTTGATGGGCGCTGGTGAGGCTGCATTGATGGGCGCTGGTGAGGCTGCATTTGATGGGCGCTGGTGAGTCTGCATTTGATGGGCGCTGGTGAGGCTGCATTTGATGGGCGCTGGTGAGGCTGCATTGATGGGCGGTGGTGAGGCTGCATTGATGGGCGCTGGTGAGGCTGCATTTGATGGGCGCTGGTGAGGCTGCATTTGATGGGCGCTGGTGAGTCTGCATTTGATGGGCGCTGGTGAGGCTGCATTTGATGGGCGCTGGTGAGGCTGCATTGATGGGCGGTGGTGAGGCTGCATTGATGGGCGCTGGTGAGGCTGCATTTGATGGGCGCTGGTGAGTCTGCATTTGATGGGCGCTGGTGAGGCTGCATTTGATGGGCGCTGGTGAGTCTGCATTTGATGGGCGCTGGTGAGGCTGCATTTGATGGGTACTTCATTAAAAAGGGTATACATGGGCAAGGAAAAGGGGGTGGAGTCAGGGGTGGAGCCAAGGGGGTGGCAAAATGAGGTTTCGCCTAGGGTGTAAAAAATTATTGCGCCAGCCCTGTTGACAGGCAATGTCACCTCCTCAACGCCTGCTTTCACCATTGATATTGCGTTTTGCCACACCGCAACTGCCTTGCATGAGGGGTAGTTGCGATGCAGCCCCATGCACTTGTACAGCGACAGTACCACCGAATGCAACATGCTTTTTACATTTTTGCCACCATTGCAGCATGGCTACAGCCTTGAGCGACTGTATTGCTGTGATCAGGTGGGCAGGCGTGGGGGTGGTAAAACTGAAGCTCAACCACCTGCTTTTATTGCTGTCCATGTGAGGGAGCTCTACGACAGAAGGGGACAAAATCATCGGCCACCGCACTGAAAATCAGAGGCGGCCAGTAATGCAGGGGTGCCGACCCCCTAATCTATGCGTTTGGCCCCCTAATCTACATGCCCTTATTCCAGCTCTAAAACGAAAACTACCTTAACTACATACTCAAAAAAACAATGGGCTAGATTCAGGTACCTTTTGCGCTTTTTTTACGTAGGCGCAGGGCACCGTTTTTGCCCTGCGCCCACGCAAATTTTCTGCGCTACCCGCGATTCACTCCGTAAATTGCGTGTGCGCTCCGGCAAAATGCCCGGCGTAAGCGCGCGCAATTTAAATGATCCCGTAGGGGGCGGGAATCATTTAAATTAGGCGCATCCCCGCGGCGATCGTAGAGCGCATGCTCCGTCGAGAAACTTTCCCGACGTGCATTGCGGCAAATGATGTCGCAAGGACGTCATTTGCTTCAAAGTGAACGTGAATGGCGTCCAGCGTCATTCACGAATCACTTACGCAAACTACGTAAAATTAAAATTTCGCGACGCGGGAACGACGGGTATACGTAACATTGGCTTCCCCTGCTAATAGCAGGGGCAGCCTTACGCGAAAATCGCCGTACGGAAACGACGTAAACTGCGTACCCAGGGCTCGCGTAACGTTGTGAATCGGCGTTAGTATGCAATTTGCATACTATACGCAGAACACAATGGGAACGCCACCTAGCGGCCATCGCAAGAATGCAGCCTAAGATATGAGGGCATAAGAGCCTTATGCCACGCATATCTTAGGCTGCAGTCGGCGTAATGAGGTTCCTGAATCAGGAGCATTCGTTACGCCGGGGCAAGTAAGCAATTGCGCTGTGTAACTATGGTTACGCAGGCGAAATTGCTCTCTGAATCCGAGCCAATATTTACAAGTTCTGCAAAGCAAATTAAGAGTTTATGCTTTGGCGAAATGTTTCTCACATTTTTCTATTTTAATTCAAGGTGTGAATGTTGGGAGAAAGCTGTGCAAATAAAACATAAAAAAAAGCTCAGATTTCTTTCTTTTTACTTCCCTTTGTAATCACTTTGCTGTGTTTTCAGTATCGTTTCTTCATTTCTACGACTCCTACACAGGGGTGGAGTTTGTTTCACCAACTCCTATTACACAGACAGACTGTGACTCAGAGACCAACTACATTCTGTACTCTGTACATCAGTTCTGTAGCAATCACCAATATTTCAAGGCTTTATACCAACCTTTAAGATGCGAATTGGAGAACGCCAGCCAGAGTCTGATGCCAAGGCAGCAGAGGAGGGTAAGCAATTAAGAGTGACAGTTGTCTCAGCTCCTCTAAGACAAAGTACCAATTCTTATGCCGCGTACAGACGGTCGTTTTTTGTGATGAAAAAAAAACAAAATTTTTTAGCATGAAAAAAAAACGACATTTCTCAAACTTCATTTTAAAAAACGACATTGCCTACACACCATCGTTTTTTCAAAATGCTCTAGCGAAGCGCGGTTACGTTCAGCGCGTACGGCGGCACCCTGTTCCATTCAAGCTCCCGTCATGACTTGCTTCTGAGCATGTGCGCGTTTAAAAACGTTGTTTTAAACGTCGTTTTAGCCTACACACGGTAATTTTTTATGACACAAAAAACGACAGCGCAGTTCGAACTCAGCGCAGGACTCAGAGACAGCGCGGGAGGACACCACCGAGGCCGCAGACGGACGCCGGACCGGACAAGGCCGCCGATGGACGCCGGGCAAGACACCGATGAGGGGCATTCAAACTGTAAGTATTTATTTATTTTTCTGAAATTTCCCTTCTAGGTTGGGGGTGCGCGCTATACGCGGGTGCGCGCAATACCCCGATAAATACGGTAATCAAAAAGAATGTAAATGCAAAGGAAAATAATGCTCACAGTTTAGTTAGCTTAAGTCCCATACACACTATTAGATTTTCTGCTGATTTTTGTCTTGAGATTAAACCTTAAAGCCCTGTACACACGATCGGTTTGTCCGATGAAAACAGACCGATGGACCGTTTTCATCGGACAAACCGATCGTGTGTGGGCCCCATCGGTTTGTTTTCGGTGAAAAAAAGTAGAACATGTTTTAAAATGTTCCTATGGATAAAAAAACGATAGAAAAAAAAACGATCGTCTGTGTGGAAGTCCATCGGTCAAAAATCCACGCATGCGCAGAATCAAGTCGACGCATGCTCGGGAGCATTAAAATTCATTTTTCTCAGCACGTCGTAGTGTTTTACGTCACCGCGTTGGATTTTTGACCGATGGTGTGTAGGCGAGACTGATGAAGGTCAGCTTCATTGGATATCCGACGAAAAAATCCATCGGATCAGATTCCATCAGATATCCGATCGTGTGTACAGGGCTTTAGAAGGGAAATGGAAGGAAAAGGTAAGTGAACCAACAATGCACTAGCTTAAAGGAACCTATTGAGAAAATAAAAAAAAAAACCTTTACAACCCCTTTAACCACTTAAGCCCCGGACGTTTAGGCAGCTAAATGCCCAGGCCAGGTTTTGCGATTCGGCACTGCGTCGATTTAACAGACAATTGCGCGGTCGTGCGACGTGGCTCCCAAACAAAATTGATGTCCTTTTTTTCCCACAAATAGAGCTTTCTTTTGGTGGTATTTGATCACCTCTGCGGTTTTTAGTTTTTGCGCTATAAACAAAAATAGAGCGACAATTTAGAAAAAAATTCAATATTTTTTACTTTTTGCTATAATAAATATCCCCAAAAACATATATCATTTTTTTTCCTCAGTTTAGGCCGATACGTATTCTTCTACATATTTTTGGGGGAAAAAAATCGCAATAAGCGTTTATCGATTGGTTTGCGCAAAATGTATAGCGTTTACAAAATAGGGGATAGTTTTTTTTTTTTTTCTACTACTAATGGCGGCGATCAGCGATTTTTTTCGTGACTGCGACATTATGGCGGACACTTCGGACAATTTTGACACATTTTTGGGACCATTGTCATTTTCACAGCAAAAAATGCATTTAAATTGCATTGTTTATTGTGAAAATGACAGTTGCAGTTTGGGAGTTAAACACAGGGGGCGCTGAAGGAGTTATGTTTCACCTAGTGTGTGTTTACAACTGTAGGGGGGTGTGGCTGTAGGTCTGACGTCATCGATCGAGTCTCCCCTATAAAAGGGATGACACGATCGATGCAGCCGCCACAGTGAAGCACGGGGAAGCCATGTTTACATACGGCTCTCCCCGTTCTTCAGCTCCGGGGAGCGATCGCGAGGGGGCGGCTAGAAACAAATAGTCGCGCCCTCGTCCCGGATCGCTTCCCGCGGGTTACCGACCGCCGCATGTACCGGGGGGGGGTCCCGTTCGGACCCGCGGAAAGGCGGGGACGTACATGTACGCCCATATGCCTGTATGTGCCATTCTGTGGACGTATATGTACATGCGGCGGTCGTTAACCGGTTAATATCTGGTGTAACTAAATGGTTTCCATGGTGTAGTGGTACTTACTCCCCCAAGAGACCCCCAATGGGACCTCTTTTATCTCCACAGATAAAATTCTATTGCGATTCTATACAGAAAGCATCGGCTCTGCTTCCTCTAGCGCCGGCTCCAGTGCTGGACTGCGCCTCTAATTACACTACCGGTCGGACGGAGCAGCCGCCTGAGTTGGTTACATGCTGCAGCCTGCAGAGCATGCAGACACGGAGGGAAACCAGTGGGCCGGGCGCCCCTAGGCAGCAGTGCACCCTAGGCGGCTGCCTAGCTTGCCTAGTGGTAGCACCGACCCTGGTTCCAGGCCAGAAAGGGATTTCAAAAGATCCTCTGTTTTGAAAAGGTTGGGAAAGGCTGGGCTAATGAATACAAAAGTGTATAGGAGTCATCGTAATCAGATCATACTGCCTACAACAGAGAACAAGCTGTTTTGTCTCACGACTTATGATATCAAAAAATGCCTGAAGGGCGTGGTTTCCTGGTACGAAAGAAAAAAAACAAAAAACAGCACGTAGACTTCAATTGCTGCCAAGCTTTTGTTGTCTAGAGCAGGGGTCTCCAAACATTCTAAACAAAGGGCCGATTTATTGTTCTTCAGACTCTTGGAGGGCCGGACTTTGGCCAGCGGGGGGTGGAAATTTTCCTGGCATCAGTGCAACTAAACATATGGTATTAGTGGGAGAAATAATGCCCCATTGTTGGTATCATAGGAAGGAATAGTGCCCCATTAGTGGTGTCAGTGGGAGAAATGGTGCTCCACTGTCGGTGTCAGATGTCAGAATAGTGTCTCGTATCAGTGGGAGGGATACTGTCCCAAGGGCCGGGTAAAGGCAAGCAAAGGGCCGCACCTGGCCCTCGGGCCGCAGTTTGGAGACCCCTGGTCTAGAGCTAAGAAATAAGAGACCATTGATACCATATGGTGTACTATTATTTTTCTAAGAGTAATGTCATAGAAACAAAAAACACTTTGTTTCTTCCTTGCATTGTCTCTTCTACCCAGAGAAAAATGCCAACATGTGTCGTTGCCTACTGACAACGTTTATAGCTGAACCCCCAGCAACAAAGTTTTCCTTTCAGTTGATTTCTTAATAACCAGAAAAGGATATACATCCACTTTGTGTGCATCTAATGTCTTTACACATCCAGATATTACTTTTGTAAAAGTAGCAGTGATATTATTTCTGTGCTGTACATAGAGAGGAGTAGAGAGCAGAACGTTGATGATCTCATTATACTAGTTACAGTGGTAATTATAACCAGAAACCAGAAAGTTATTTTTATTTTGGTCTCCCTTTGTGACTTGTCTTGTGATCTGTGGGGGGAAAAAACAGACATGCTATTCATTACTCACAAAACTTCCCCAGGGCGTGATGGTTGTTTTTCACCATTCAGCCTCTTGGGTGTGCTGTAGAGCTCTATTGAACAACAGTTTCAATGTTTCAGTTCCACTGATACCAATGATGGGACACTATTCCTCCTACTGACACCAATGATGGGACACTATTCCTTTCACTGATACCAATGATGGGACACTATTCCTCCCACTAATACCAATGATGGGACACTATTCCTCCCACTGACACCAGTGATGGGACACTATTCCTCCCACTGACACCAATGATGGGACACTATTCCTCCCACTGACACCAATGATGGGACACTATTCCTTCCTCTGACACCAATGATGGGGCACTATTCCCCCCCAATGACACCAATGATGGGACACTATTCCTTTCACTGACACCAATGATGGGACACTATTCCTTCCACTGATACCAATGATGGGACACTATTCCTCTTACTGAAACCAATGATGGGACACTATTCCTTCCACTGATACCAATGAAGGGACCCTATTCCTTCCACTGATACCAATGATGGGACACTATTCCTCCCACTGAGACCAATGATGGGACACTATTCCTTCCACTGATACCAATGATGAGGCACTATTCCTCCCACTGACACCAATGATGGGACACTATTCCTCCCACTGAGACCAATGATGGGACACTATTCCTCCCACTGACACCAATGATGGGACACTATTCCTCCTACTGACACCAATGATGGGACACTATTCCTCCCACTGACACCAATGATGGGACACTATTCCTCCCACTGACACCAATGATGGGACACTATTCCTCCCACTGACACCAATGATGGGACACTATTCCTCCCACTGACACCAATGATGGGACACTATTCCTCCCACTGACACCAATGATGGGGATCTATTCCTCCAACTGACACCAATGATGGGACACTATTCCTTCCACTGATACCAATGATGGGGCGCTATTCCCCCCACTGAGACCAATGATGGGACACTATTCCTCCCACTGATACCAATGATGGGACACTATTCCTCCAACTGACACCAATGATGGGACACTATTCCTTCCACTGATACCAATGATGGGGCACTATTCCTCCCGCTGAGACCAATGATGGGACACTATTCCTCCCACTGATACCAATGATGGGACACTATTCCTCCCTCTGACACCAATGATGGGACTAAAAAAAGAGAAGATAGAAAACAGGAAGGTAAAAACATTTGTTATTGCAGAAGAAATGTGGTTCTGTAATAACAAATGTCCTGGCTGCAATACAAAAAAAAAAAAAAAAAACACGTTAAGCACTGGGCTACAAAAGAAGGAACTTTGAAATTCTGGGCGCGGTTTTTGTTCCAGTGTATGAAGAAGATCCGGCTTGTCTGGTTTGTAACATGAAATTCAACAGAAAATACCAACGCCTGTTATTAGTAGAAACAGCCGCAGAGTAAGCAGGAAACGGAAGAGCTGCCTTAACCACTTCAGCCCCGGAAGGTTTTTCCCCCTTAATGGACATTTTTTGCTATACAGCACTGCGTCGCTTTAACTCACAATTGCGTGGTAATGTGACGCTGTACCCAAACAAAATGTTACGTCCTTTTTTTCCCCACAAATAGAGCTTTCTTTTGGTGGTATTTGATCACCTCTGCGGTTTCTATTTTTTGCGCTATTACATTTTTTGCTATAATAAATACCCCCCCCCCCCCCCAAAAAAAATGTCTTCCTCAGTTTAGGCCGATACATATTCTTCTACATATTTTTGGTAAAAATAAATCACAATAAGTGTATATTGGTTTGTTTGCGCAAAAGTTATAGGGCCGGATTCAGATACCTAAGCGTATCTGTCCGGCCGGCGTAACGTATCTCCTACGTTACGCCGCTCTAACTTTTGGTGCGAGTTCTTTATTCAGAAAGAACTTGCGCCCTTAGTTATGGCGGCGTAATGTCTGTGTTGCGGCGTAAGGCCGTGTAATTCAAATGGGGATGGAGGGGGCGTGTTTTATTCAAATTTGGGTTGATCCCGCGTATTTGACGTTTTGTTTGAACGGCGCATGCGCCGTCCGTAAAATATCCCAGTGTGCATTGCTCTAAATGACGTCACAAGGACGTCATTGGTTTTGACATGAACGTAAATTACGTCCAGCCGTATTCGCGAACGACTTACGCAAACGACGTAAAAAAAAAAAGTGCCGGGCGGTCGTTCGTTTCTGAATCGGCGTAACTCCTAATTTGCATATTCCTTGCGTAAAACATACGGAAGCGCCACCTAGCAGCCAGCCTGAAATTGCAGCCTAAGATCCGACGGTGTAAGTCACTTACACCTGTCGGATCTTAGGGATATCGACCGAGCGCACTCAGAGATACGACGGTGTATCAGGAGATACGCCGTCGTATCTCTTTCTGAATCTGGCCCAAAGCATCTACAAAATAGGGGATAGTTTTATGGCATTTTTATTACAATTTTTTTTTTTTTACTCGTAATGGCGACGATCTGCAATTTTTATCGAAAATGCAATATTGCGGCGGACACATCGGGCACTTTTGACACTTTTTTGGGACCGTCGACATTTATACAGCGATCAGTGCTATAGATAGCCACTGATTACTGTGTAAATGTGACTGTCAGGGAAGGGGTTCACACTAGGGGGGCGATCAGGGGGTTAAAGTGGATGTAAAGCCACTCTCATCCTTTCTAAACTACTGCCATAGTGCTGATCTATAAGGATATAGATGTCTCCTGCATGTATCCTTACCTGTCAAATGTCTCCCCTCTGTCTCTTATAAGACCTGAACAACTGCAGATTCTGTGGGTGGGTTACTCCCCATTTGATAAATGCAGCTAAAATGCTGATATCTGGATTTTGGAAACCCAAAATCCAGTGTGGGTCTGTTGTCTGGAGCTCGGTGGGTGGAGTTGTGATGTCAGCAGACTCCCCGCCCTCCTCTACACTCCCCTTGTCAACATGCATTTTTTCCTGTGTATTCCTTACACTAAATTCTGCTATGATCCCTAACATCCAGTCAAAATCCAGAAAAGTAACCACATGACTTTAGAAAAGGAGTGGGGGTGGGAATTAGAAAAGTAATGCCTGTCTCCAGGCTAGTGCATGAGATATGTAAATCACCTGTCACTCACAGCAAGGGGGCGGAACGGACCGAGGTTTTTCTCTGTAAGTCCGTTTTATTTCACTGAACAATAAAAGAGGATTGCTCAGAGCTGGATTAACTCTGTGTGGCAAGACTGGGCACAGATGATAGGAAATCTTATACTGTACATTGTGACATAAAAAAAAAAACACTTTGGGGCAGATCCACAAAAGAATTACGCCGGCGTATCTATTGATACGCCGCGTAATTTCAAATTTCCCGCGTCATATCTTTGTTTTGTATCTACAAAACAAGATACGACTGCATCTGGGATCGATCTGACAGGCGTACATCTTAGTACGCCGTCGGATCGTAGGTGCATTTTTCCGCCGGCCACTAGGTGGTGTTTCCGTCGAATTCCGCGTTGAGTATGCAAATTAGCTAGTTACGGCGATCCACGAACGTACGTCCGGCCGGCGCATTTTTTTACGTTGTTTGCGTTCGGCTTTTTCCGGCGTATAGTTACCCCTGCTGTATGAGGCGTACTCAATGTTAAGTATGGCCGTCATTCCCGCGTCGAATTTTGATTTTTTTTATGTCGTTTGCGTAAGGCGTTCGCGAATAGGGATTTGCGTAGAATGACGTCACCGTCGTAAACATTGGCTTTTTTCCCGGTATAATTTAGAGCATGCGCACTGGGATACCCCCACAGACGGCTCATTCGCCGTTCAAAAAAAACGTTGTTTACGTCGGGTCACAACGTTTTTACATAAAACATGCCCCCATCACATCAATTTGAATTGCGTGCCTTTACGCCGCCAAAGATACCCTACGCCGCCGTAACTTACGGCGCACTTTCTTTCTTTGAGGATAAAAAAAAAGTAAGTTACGACGGCGTAGTGTATCTTAGATACGCTACACCCGACGCAAATATGCGCCGATGTACGTGGATCTGCCCCCTTAACTGTGTGTCCTAGGGAGTGATTCTAACTGTGGGGGGAGGGGACTACCTGGGGGAGGAGACCGATCGCCGTTCCTAAGCTGTAGGAACAACTGATCAGTCTCCTCTCCCCTGACAGAACGGAGATCTGTCTGTTTACATTGACAGACCTCCGTTCTGTCTCTCTCAGGAGAATCGTGGGTGCCTGGCTTTTTTTCAGTAAAAACGCTCTCTATAATTTAAAAACGCATTTTTTGTTTTAACAGCTCAACAGCCTCTGCTCCTGGATGCACAGGCTGTAATTTTTTTCTACTGCCCCTAAACGTTTATGCCTCCAAACGCCTCTGAAAGTTTGTGTGTGCATGGATATACAATGGCCCGGATTCACAAAGCACTTGCGCCGACGTATCTCCAGATACGCCGCGTAAGTGCAAATATGCGCCGTCGTACCTGTGCGCCGTGCCCACATACTAAGATACGCCTAAAAACAGGCTTCATCCCACCGACGTAACTTGCCTATGCCGGCGTAGAGTGTGCGCATATTTACGCTGGACGCATGTGGCGCTCCCATTGATTTTCTATTCCAATATGTAAATGAGGGAAATACGGCGATTCACGAACGTACGTCCGCCCGACGCAGTGCGCGTAAAGTCATACGTCCGGCGTAAAGTTATGTCCCATAAAGTAGGTGTAACTCAGCAGCATCCATGCAAAGGGAACACAAGCCGACGTATTTTACGTAGTTTACGTTGGACGTGAATATGACTAGGCGTAGGTTACGTTCACGCCGTAGGCAGTGATCCGACGTATCTTAGGGAGTAGTTCCTACGTGATTCTGAGCATGCGCACTGGGATGTGTCCACGGGACGGCGCATGCACCGTTCGTTACATGTATCTGTCTGGCGCTCGGCCCATCATTTGCATGGGGTCACGCCTCATTTGCATGGCTCATGCCCACTTCCACCTACGCCGGCTTACGCCTAGGAAACCCAGCGCAGTTTTGGGAGCATGTCCTTTGTGAATTTCATACTTGCCTCTCTGCGTCAGCGTAGCGTACAGGAGATACCCTACAGCGGCATAAATGTGTCTGTGAATCCGGGCCATAGTGTTTTTGATGTGTGGGAGGAAAGCGGAGCACCCGGAAGAAACCCCACACAGTCACAGGAAGAACATGCAAACTCCCGGCAGGTAGTGTCGTAGTTGTGATTTGAACCAAAAACCCCAATGCTGCTAGGCGGAAGTGCTAACCACTTGGCCACTTTTCTTATCATTTCACAACAGAACTACTTTAAAATTAATATCTCATGAATACATAACCGGGAATTCTTCTTTAAATATTACTCGGTGACATGACTCTTATTTTAGCATCATGATTACACCTAAGTCTATAATATGCTATTAATAATTATATAGTTAAATTCACTGGCCCTTATTCATAGTACTTAACGTGTATAAGCCGTGACACTTCCAGGCTTCCCTCTAAAGAATGTTATTTTATATCAGTAAATGTGAACCTGTAAAAAAAGAATTCTAATTAACAATTACATAAATAAACCTAAAGTGGATTTCCACCCAAAAGTGGAACTTCCGTTTTAAGCACTCCTCTCCCCTTTACATGCCACATTTGGCATTACAGTTTATTTATTTATTTATTTATTTATTTATTAAAATTCTTAAAAGTACAAAATGGTACAAAACGCAGTCAGTTACCCGTAGGCCTCGATGCGCCGAGAACAACAATACAGCAACAACCAAGTAAAAACACACAGGCATCGAAACAGATCAAAATTTTAAATGGTTAGCAGATCAAAGAACTATAAAAACCTATGTAATTCCATAGGCTTGACTGAAAAGCTCAGTTTTTAGAAGCTTCCTGAACTTAAAAAGATCATTCTCAAGCCTTAATTTTAGAGGCAGGGAGTTCCAAAACTGTGCTCCCTGAACCGCACTCATCCTCCCTCCGCATTTTTTCTTTCGAAATTTAGGGATCACCAAAGTTTCCGAATTAGCCGACCTTAAGGTACGGTTGGGCACATACTTGGTGAATTTTTCCTGTAGGTACACTGGCCCCTTGCCATGGGTAGCCCTGTGCACCATGCAACCAGTCTTAAACTGAACCCGTTCCCTCACGGGTAGCCAATGCAGGGCTCTCAGCGATGGCGTGATGTGGTCACAACGACCAACACCCGTGAGTAGCCTCGCAGCGGCATTCTGAATAAGCTGTAATTTGTGCATGATGTTATTAGGTAAACCCAGGTACAAAGCGTTACAGTAATCTAATCGACTTCCGATAATGGCATTGACCATGGAGATCTTATGCGATTCTTCAATGAAGCGAAAAATCGACCTCAGGAGTTTCAAGTGGAAGTGACAAGAACTCACCACCTGGTTTACCTGTGGTCGTAGCGTTAATCTCTCGTCCAAGATGATACCCAAATCCCTGACCTGGGTGACTGGTGCTGGGACCGATGAAAACGAGTCCGGCCAGGTAGGGAAACCGCCCGACCATGGCTGATTGCATAAAACCATGCACTCAGTTTTGGAGCCATTGAGCATAAGATAATTGGCCCCATCCAGGCTTGAATTTCCTCCAGGCAGGTGGCCAGAGTTATCTGTGCCCCCCCATCCTTGGGCAGAGGAATGTAGAACTGGGTGTCGTCCAGGGGAGGGCTGGCAGGGGGGGCAGGGTGGAAATCTCCCCCCTGGCTGGTGACACTATGCACAGCCACCGGCCGCCACTACCAAATGCTGTTTTTGCAGAGCAGGAATATGCCTGCTGGAGCTCTGTTAACACAGGTCACGGCCGCTGCTCACCTCCCACTGTGCAGCCGTGCCTGTGTCAGCTCTGAGGTAGATGGCTGCAGAGCTGAGCTATGTCTCATCTCACACATAGCTCAGCCTCAGCGCACATCAGCGCTGACATCCCCTTCTCTCTCTGCACAGACATGAGGAGAGAAAGAGCTCATCTGCTCCTCCTCCTTCACTTTTCCGCGCTCTATGGGCCACTTGACTGGACTTTCCCCCCAGGCCTAAGGCTGCCAGCCCTCCCCTGGTGTCGTCAGCATAAACATGACGGAGTGGGTGGGTAGTCTAGGCGACTTCTCCTCTCCACCTAGGCGACTTCTCCTCTCCACCTAGGCGACTCCTCCTCTCCACCTAGGCGACTCCTCCTCTCCACCTAGGTGACTCCTCCTCTCCACCAAGGCAGCCCCCTCCCTCTAGGCGATCTCCTGGGACACGTGACAGGTCCCAGAAGATCGCATGCCCACTCTGAGAGTGCAGCGTGACTGCGTGCCCGGCCTTGAAGCCAAAAACTATCACAGTCAGGTGCCCAGAGTGGCAATTGAGGCGCCAGCGGAGAGGAGGGGGAAGAGGAGCGACGTTCCGGACGGCCGAATCACTGGACCGTGGAACAGGTAAGTGTCTGTTTATTAAAAGTCAGCAGCCTGGGACTCCCCTTTAAAGTGTATGTCCATCCCAAACTTATTTTCCTTAGCTTTGAGTGTGTGTGGGTAGTCTTAGAACAGGGGTAGGCAACCTGAGGTCCTCCAGCTGTTGTGGAACTACATTTCCCATGAGGCATTGCAAGGCTGGCAGTTACAATTACTCCCAGAGGCATGATGGAATTTGTAGTTCTGCAACAGCTGGAGGGCCCCTGGCTACCTACCCCTGTCTTAGAATCTCATTAGATCTTTACTGCTCTTTAGGGCTTTGCTAGACAGGAAAGGGTTTGATTTACTAAAGTCAAATTTATTGTGCTCTGTAACCATAAAAAAAATACCTTATTTACTAAGCTCTGGAGCAGCTGCACTTTCGTTTTCAATCGTTTTTATTCAAGTTTTTACAACACAGAACAAAGACCTTGGCATTGATTTTTAACAGTGCAAAGTTTCCGTAGTCTGATAAGCATACATTATAGGCAAGGACATGCCGCCTCCTACGCAATAGAGGCAAGATATCATAATCTTTAGTAATAACATTTCCTTAACTACAATCTTGATTGTTGATCGGTAAAGCAAGCGATTCATTAGACGATCCGTCTTAAAGGAGTTGTAAAGGAAAATGTTTTTTCACCTTAATGCAATCTATGCATTAAGGTGAAAAAACATCTGATGCTGATGCCCCCCCGAACCCCCGTTATACTTGTAGTCAGAGTCTTCAAGACTTCGAGTAAGGGATGCGGTAACCCTAATAACCAATGGCCTGGATTGTGCCCATTTGGCCCGCCGTAGGTACGCCTGAAAGAGGGCATACCCTGAATAAGAAAAAGTAGAATGAGAATATGAGAAAGCTGAGGGAATGGGTGGGTGGGACCCAGAAATCCACCGCGACCCAGCCCTGACCGGGAGGGAGTCTTAAATAGCCTCAGACTCCTCCCACAAATACAGGCTGGCCTGCGGCCAGCCTTCTTACTTGTAGTCAGAGTCTTCAAGACTTCGAGTAAGGGATGCGGTAACCCTAATAACCAATGGCCTGGATTGTGCCCATTTGGCCCGCCGTAGGTACGCCTGAAAGAGGGCAAAAGACCCATATTTAGGTGGAGAGGGGGTAGATGAGCGACCAAGAAGAAAAGCCGCACGCACCCGGATGGCAACCGTAAGCATACCTGATAAGAAGCCGTTGTGACCGGAGAAGCTACTGACTCATGACCTGTGAAAGAAGGAAGCCCCCGCCGAACGCGTCAAGCAGCCCCTGAACTCGACCAATGCCCTGAGAAAGATTGATTCGAGCCTGCTGCCTGCGATAAGCCAGCCGAAAGCCTGAAGCGTTAATGATACAAGGATACTTGGGGCAACTGAACCAGAACTGGCCCGAGACGCCCCTGCAACCATGCCTAACAATGAATACTACAACCGGCCGCCAGACTTAGCTCCGTGAGGAAACCCCCCCAACCCCTGGCCTATCCATGCTAATATGGAAAGTGACCGGGAGAGTTGCAAAAATTGACAACTGGCAGGAGCCTGAAGTGCTGGATACCTAATGGATAACTTGACGGAGCAGAAGGACGAGGCCCATGCGCTACAGCAGCAACCTGACCTGGAACCATGACAACACACGAACCCGTTCCTACCTGATAGCCTTGGCTGAAAGTACCCAGAGAAGGGACGTCAGAGAATCAGGGATGGGAGATTCCACCACCACCTCCGACAAGGAACACCCATGACACAGACATAAACCAGAAGGTCTGCTAGACCGGACCCAAGGGGATGATGAAATGACCGGCAGAAATGGAAGAGCAGGAGCTGGGGATGCGCAGACACAACCTAGACAATACAGAAAACAGACATGCAACAACAACACCCTATGAGCCTACCTACGTATGAGCAGAACATCAAGACCGCTGCGCATGAAAGACCCCGATGACACCCCCACCCAGTGTGACTGGCATGTGAGCCTGAGTAACCTGCCGCGCAGAGACAGGCAATTTAACTGAACACTCAAGGCTAGTGTACCCACGGACGGTGGTGGGTAATCGTATAGGTGTAAGAATGAACGTGCACGTATGACGTATGTAAACAGGCGAGAAGATTGTGGTCAACAATCAATTAAAAACGAAAACCTCAGCCTGTAAGAATCTGAAGACGTGACAGATCCTGAGATGTGAGCACTAGCTAAACAACCCAGATGCAACGTGGACAACGTACAATGAGACATAGTCACCACGGAGATGACAACACCAAGACAAACAAACACAGACAGGAATCGTGGGGCAGCCACACTAAAACAGAAATCGTGGGGGCAGAAATGCTATGACAGAAATTGAGGGGGACAGAAATCGTGGGGGCAACGGTAATGCTGAGACTGAAACTTATGGCAAACCTGGGGCAGAAATGGTATGGGAGACCCGCTGAACCTGAATGCTGTGGCAAAATAAATGGACAAAGACAAACCTGGGGCATGAATGTATGAGAGCGACACTGAGCCTGAAATGCTGAGACAGAAACGCAATGACAGACAGAAATAAGACAAAACGTGGGGGCCGTAGTGCCCAGACAGAAAACGTGGGGGCCGCCGTGCCCAGACAGAAAGCGCAGGTGGCCGTAGTGCCAAGACAGAAAGCGTGGGGGCCGTAGTGCCAAGACAGAAAGCGTGGGGGCCGCAGTGCCAAGACAGAAAGCGTGGGCAGAAAAGCTATGGCAGAAACGCTAGACAGTAACCCTGGGGCAGAAACCCCTGTGACCGAAACCCTGGGGCAGAAAACCCTGTGACCGAACCCTGGGGCAGAAAACCCTATGACCGAAACATGAGGCAGAAAACCCTATGACCGCAACCCTGGGGCAGAAACCCTATGACCGCAACCCTGGGGCAGAAACCCTATGACCGCAACCCTGGGGCAGAAACCCCAAGACCGAAACCTGGGGCAGAAACCCTAAGACCGAAAACCTGGGGCAGAAACCCTAAGACCGAAAACCTGGGGCAGAAACCCTAAGACCGAAAACCTGGGGCAGAAACCCTAAGACCGAAGACCTGGGGCAGAAACCCTATGACCGAAAACCTGGGGCAGAAACCCTAAGACTGAAGACCTGGGGCAGAAACCCTATGACCGAAAACCTGGGGCAGAAACGCTATGACAACAAAACCCTGGGGCAGACACGCTATGACAGCAAAAACCTGGGGCAAACGTAATGACAGAAACCTGAGGCAGAATGGTATGATAGAAACCCCAGCCTGGAACGCTGAGGCAAAATCTGGCAGAAACCTGGGCATGAATGGTATGAGAGAAAGCTGCGCCTGCAACACTGAGGCAGATATGTAATGACAAATGTTGAAACAGAAATTGTGCGGCCCGAACACTATGACAGCAAACCTGGGGGCAGAAACGCATGATACTAGCAATGTAATTGCATGTGCGACTACCATGAGAACGCATGAGCACCTACCATGAGAGACGTCACCAAATGACCGACTACCATGCGAACCGCAACGTATACGAAAATGCCATGAGCCACGTGAATGCATGAGAACGTCATCGCATGAGCAACCACCATGAGAAACGTCATCGTATGTGAAACGTAATCGCATGAAAAACGTCCTCGTATGTGAAACGTAATTGCATGAGAACCGTCATGAAAAACGTCATCGCATGAGAAACGCCATGAACCAGGGACAGAAACGTAATGACAAAACAAACCAGGGACAGCAACGCAAAAACCGAAACCAGGGACAGAAAACGTAATGGCAGACATGAATGTAAACCCCCCCCCCCCCTGTGAGAACCGTGATCGCATGGGAACCGTCACACCTGAGAACCGTGATCGCATGAGAAACTACCATGTGAAATGTGATGGCATGACCAATTGCATGAGACACAAAATCGCATGAGAAATACCATGTGAAACGTGACGCATGAGAACCGTAACCGCATGACAATCGCATGAGACACTGAATCATATGAGACAACATCGCATGAGACAATACCACGTGAAACGTGATCGCCTGAGAAACGTAATTGCATGAGAATACCATGTGAAACGTGATCGCATGAGAACCGTAACCGCATAACAAAATCGCATGAGACACTGAATCAATTGAGACAACATCGCATGAGACACAAAATCGCATGAGAATACCATGTGAAACGTGATCGCATGAGAAACGTAATCGCATGAGAATACCATGTGAAACGTGATCGCATGAGAACCGTAACCGCATGACAAAATCTCATGAGACGCAAATCGCATGAGACACGAAATCGCATGGGACACGAAATCGCATGAGACAATACCATGTGAAACGTAATCGCATGAGAAACGTAACCGCATGAGAAAATACCATGACACAAAATCGCATGAGAAACATAATTGCATGAGAAACGTAGTCGCATGAGAAAAAACCATGAGACACAGAATCGCATGAGACACAAAATCGCATGAGAAACGTAGCCGCATGAGAAATACCATGAGACACAAAACGCATGAGACACAAAACCGCATGAGAAAATACCATGAGACACAAAATCGCATGAGACACAAAATCGCATGAGACAATACCATGTGAAACGTAATCGCATGAGAAACGTCACCGCATGAGAAACTACCATGACACAAAATCGCATGAGAAACGTAGTCGCATGAGAAACATAGTCGCATGAAATACCATAAGACACAAAATCGCATGAGAAACGTAGTCGCATGAGAAAAAATACCATGAGACACAGAATCGCATGAGACACAAAATCGCATGAGACAAATCGCATGAGACACAAAATCGCATGAGACACAAAATCGCATGAGAAACGTAGCCGCATGAGAAATACCATGAGACACCAAATCGCATGAGAAACGTAGCCGCATGAAAAAAATACCATGAGACACCTCGCATGAGACACGAAATCGCATGAGAAACGTAGTCGCATGAGAAAATACCATGAGACACAGAATCGCATGAGACACAAAATCGCATGAGACACAAAATCGCATGAGAAACGTAGCCGCATGAGAAAATACCATGAGACACAACTCGCATGAGAGACAAAATCGCATGAGAAACGTAGCCGCATGAGAAAATACCATGAGACACGTGGTCGCATGAGAAAATACCATGAGACACGTGGTCGCATGAGAAACAATGTCACATGAGAACAATGTCGCATGAGAAACAATGTCGCATGAGAACAATGTCGCATGAGAAACAATGTCGCATGAGAACAATGTCGCATGAGAAACAATGTCGCATGAGAAACAATGTCGCATGAGAAACATGAAGGCATGAAAACATAAGCAACCAGAAACCTGAGACAGGGGGAGAAGCATGACACATTGACAGTAGTGAATACAAAGCTGGATGTGAAGTGCATGGGTGACTACCATGTTCCCTGTGTGTTACTATTACAGGTTTCATACTGCATGCGATATAACAGTTGTAGCTAACCCTATGCTACTCAGTGAGCACGTGGACAAACCAGCGGGCGGGCGGTGCGAGAGGACCCGGACTAGCACCGGAGAAACCACGTGACCGCCGGCGGCGGAAGAAGGGTGTCTGACCGGCTGGAGATACAGGCAGGCAGATAGGTGGAAAGATCTGGACCCCGGGGGAAGGAAACAATCCCCTAACAGACCTGCGGCGCATGGATGGCTTGCCGGCCGCCGCCGCCCCCCCCCCCTCCTCCCTCGCTCAGCGTGAGTTGAGAACTGACAGAGAGGAGGAGCGGACGGCCCCCGCAACACGCCGGTGAGTGCTCGGAGGAGTGGGAGGGAGGTTGGATGGCCCCCCTCGTGTACCCGGAGAATTGCAGCCGATAGCCCAGGGTGGAAGGCGGCTCCCGCTCCCCCCATACCGCCAGGTACTGGCCCAGAGAGACGCTGGTGGGTCAGATCCACATGTGGAGCAGCCATGAGCGAGCGGGCGGGCGCTCGGACTACCCCTCCCTCCTCCAAATCCGACGGCTGAATGGCGTCTGCTGACGCTGATATGACACGCCCCCCTCCTACCCAGAAATCCACCGCGACCCAGCCCTGACCGGGAGGGAGTCTTAAATAGCCTCAGACTCCTCCCACAAATACAGGCTGGCCTGCGGCCAGCCTTCTTACTTACCTGACCGCCCGAGCCTCCAAAGTCCCGCACGGTCCCGATATCCTCTTCGCCGCTCAGCCTGGCCACTGATTGGCTAAAGCGGATGGATTGAGAGCAGCGCATCCATTGGCTGGCGCTGCTATCAATCACATCCAGTGGCGCTGGGCGCCGAGGGGCGGGGCCGAGTGATACAGCGATCGGCTATGGCGCTCACTGTATCACGGGATCGCGCCCACAATTACTCACCACCATGAGAGCTCTCGCATGACTGTGGTCAGGACCAAGACAGCCGCCGAGGGACCCCAGAAGACCGGGTTAGGGGACACTCTGTGCAAAACGAACTGCACAGTGGAGGTAAGTATAACATGTTTGTTATTTAAACTGAAACATTTTTTTTCCTTTACTAACCCTTTAAGTTTCTCACTATACCCTGTATCATTATGTCAACTCTATTGTATGGGCTCCAGAGTATGCCATCCATGCAGGGGCGGATCCAGAGTCTTGTATCGGGAGGGGCACTGCCAGAAAATACGATTTTTTGTGGGCAATTTATCTGGGAAATGGCTGGTGTTGGCGCTTCAATCATCCCCGTACTATGGTTGTTATGGTGTCAGGATGATTGAAGTGCATTATTTCTATTATTACATTGTTATAGAAAATGAAATAGTTCAACTCACCATAATGCAGAATCAATGGGAGCCCTGAGTGTGTCACTTGCCACGTCGCATGCCACAAGTTGCGGATTGTCACTTGCCACACGTTGCGGATTGTCATTTGCCACATCACCTGCCACATGTTGCGGATTGTCATTTGCCACGTCGCCTGCCACACAATGCGGATTGTCACCTGCCACACGTTGCGGATTATCACTTTCCTGCTAACATGGGGATTGTCACTTCCTGTGTCCCAGAGTCAGGCAGCAGAGAGATGATGCAAGCTCTCTGCTTCCCACGGCTGCCTGCACAGTGAGTGAGGGCGGAACTGCAGGGATGCAGGGTGGGCCCCGGGTGGTGAGAGATGATGTCATGATCAGATTGGCCACCTCACCCACCGAACCTCCCAGCTGCCCGTCTGCTCTCTCACCTGCCTGCCCAGCTGCGTCCGCTCTCTCACTCACCCGTCAAGCCGCCCAGCTGCCCGTCCGCTCGCAAGTCACATCAACTGTGCGAGCGGACGGTAGGGTGACCACGTGTCCTGGATTGCCCGGGACAGTCCCGCATTTTGCAGGTCTGTCTCGGGCACTTTCATTTCAGGACAATACAGTGTCCCGGAATGAAACCGACACAGCCACCCCCCGGGCCAATCTGATGCCCCCAAAAAAGGTCGGGAATGCCGGGAATGCCTGGAAGAGCACAATCCCGCCCCCTGTTTGTGATTGGAGAAATCATAAATCCAGCCTCGTGTGTCCAATCACTGTGCTGTGATTCGTTACACCACAAGCTGAATTTTGGGAAGGGGGGGGTGTCCCTGAATTGTAGTTTGGAAATGTGGTCACCCTAGTGGACGGGCAGCTGGGTGGCTCGGCGGCTCACCCACCGCACACTCACTTGCCCACTGAGCCACCTGCCGGCTCACCCACCATGCCGCCCGCACACTTATTCGCTGACTCACCTGGCCACAACTAGCTTCTCAGGGTGGGCAATAGCCCCGTTGCCCCCCCTGGATCTGCCCCTGCCTCCACACCGAGAGGCGTGTCTCCACAACAGGTAGTCGGGGATACGCCACCTTCCAAAACATGGAGGGACCCAATCCAGGTTCCACAATACCCGGGTCCCAGAGGAAAAGAAAAGGATATGAAAAATGAGTAAGGGAAAAGGAAATCAAAGCGTAAGAGAGGCGGGAAGAGCAACTGCACTTTCAAAATTGCACCGTCTATTTGTCTTTAGTAAATCCACCCCTGAAATGAAAGGAACTCTCCAACATCCCCAGAAACCACTAAAAACCTAACAAGAGTTTTTATACTTCCCCGCTCTACTTCAAACTAGGAAAAAAAATATTTGTCAGGATTTATTTTTTAGCATTTTTCACATATTATTGAGAGTATTTACACCGATTATTAGCTTGACCATTTAGAAAAGACCGTCTACTTTAAACTTCATGGAAACAAAGGATATATAGAATACAAATATGGCAGCTGAACCTTTGTATGTCATATGATATTTGTGGAAAACATTATGACATTGGATCCGTGCTTGTGTAAATATATTCAGTACTGTATGTGCGTTTGGAGATCAGGTACGCTCCGGTTACCTTTGTTTGTAGAGGTTGGGAGCAGATGGCGTCTGAATAATGAACACATAACAAGACAAGTTAGAACCTGAGGGAGTGCAATGCGCTGCCCTTTATAAGAAGCCTTGCCTCAGTAGCAGAATTATAATAATTATCCATGGAAAAAATAAAAGAAGACTTATTAGAGAAAAAAAAAAACTGCCAATCTTCAATAGGTTCTTCAATAGGCACTATACTCCATGAATTAGTTGTCCTTTGTTTCTCCTCCTCTCTTTCTGTACATTGATGCACTTCTTTTGGTTTCTTCTTTGATTCTGTTGTCTATATATTATGGGCTAGATTCACAAAGAGTTACGCCGGCGTATCAGTAGATACGCCAACGTAACTCCGAATCTAAGCCCCTCGTAAGTTTAAGTGTATGCTCAAACTGAGATACACTTAAACCTACCTAAGATTCGAAGGCCAGCGCCGTCGTATCTTAGGGTGCAATTTTTCCGCTGGCCACTAGGTGGCGCTTCCGTTGATTTCGGCGTAGAATATGTAAATGACTAGATACGCCGATTCACAAACGTACGCTTGCCCGTCGCAGTAAAGATTCGCCGTTTCCATAAGAGATACGCTGCGTAAAGATAAAGCTGCCCCCTAGGTGGCGTAGCCAATGTTAAGTATGGCCGTCGTTCCCGCATCGAAATTTGAAATTTTTACGTCGTTTGCGTAAGTCGTCCGTGAATGGGGCTGGATGTAATTTACGTTCACGTCAAAACCAATACGTCCTTGTGGCGTACTTTGGAGCAATGCACACTGGGATATGTACATGGACGGCGCATGCGCCGTTCGTAAAAAATGTCAATCACATCGGGTCACCAACCATTTACATAAAACACGCCCCCTCATCCTCATTTGAATTAGGCGCGCTTACGCCGGCCCCATTTACGCTACGTCGCCGTAACTTAGGAGGCAAGTGCTTTGTGAATACAGCACTTGCCTCTCTGATTTACGGCGGCGTAGCATAAATTCGATACGCTACGCCGCCGTAACAATGCGCGTACCTGAATCTAGCCCTATATCTCTCTGCACTGCTAGTCTATAGACGTCCACCTGCTTAGCTGAGAATCTGTCTGATCCCCGCTGAGCAGGTAGGTGGCTGGTCTGTGTCCCCTCCGCTTATGCAGAGAGAGAGTCCACTCTCTTCTCCAGGCGGCCGGATGGAAATGGACTGCCTGTCCGTTTACACCCAACTACAATCTGATCTTCTACACAGGGTACAGATCCCCCATCCAGGTACAGGATCAGATCGGATGTCAGCGGACACATGTCTGCCGCTCCATAGAGGAGTCTGGAGGGTCCGATCGGTCCGCCTGAAAAACTGACAGGCGGGCCCTATAGGTCTGCCCATGTGAATGGACACCTATTCTCAACCATGAAACCCTAAGGTTCCTCTTGAGATTGATAGGGGTAACTTGAGCAATGAGCAATTTCTGTTCTCAAATATGTAGGCAAAAGAAAGAGGACCCTCACCTTGCCAACATCCAAATTTAGTAAAATACGTAGCCACTGACATCAATAATCATATTAGCAATCTGTAAGGAGAGATGTTAGTTACGGACCACAAATGTAAAGCCGCGTACACACGATCAGTCCATCCGATGAGAATGGTCTGAAGTACCGTTGTCATCGGTTAAATAACCGATCGTGCCAGAACGTGGTGATGTAAAACACAACGACGTGCTGAAAAAAACAAAGTTCAATGCTTCCAAGCATGCGTCGACTTGATTCTGAGCATGCGCGGGTTTTTTAACCGATGGTTGTGCCTACTAACGATCGGTTTTGACCTATCAGTTAGGAATCCATAGGTTAATTTTAAAGCAAGTTGGCTTTTTTTAACCGATGGTTAAAGAACCTATGGGTCCCACACACGATCGGTTTAGACCGATTAAAACGGTCCATCAGACCGTTGTCCTCTGTTTAACCTATCATGTGTATGAGGCCTCAGGGGGATTTATCCTACTGATCATAATACTTTTTCTACCATGAGCTGTAGATAAAGTAGTTATTATCAGGGGTTACCAGAGACCAAAAGGTTATTTCAAGGGTTCCCCTGTGTTAAAGGGGTTGATAAAGGCTCCTCTAGATAAACTAAATGACCAGATGACTGTGGACACCTGACCATCACACCTGTATGAGCTTGTTGGAAATCCCATTCCAAAGCCATGGCCATTAATTTGGAGTTGGACTTGCTCTCTGTGGCTATAACAGCCTCCACTCCTCTGGTAAGACGTTCAATAAAATTTTGGGGTCCACCTTTGGGAACTTGCACTCATTTCAATTCATCCCAAAGGGGTTCAGTAGGGTTGAGGTCAGGGCTCTGTGCAGAATACTTGAGTTCCTCCAAACCAAACTATTCGCACCATGGGCCGGATTCAGGTAGGTTAGCGGATCTTTAGATCCGCGTAACCTATCTGATTTACAATCCGCCGCCGCAAGTTTTTGGGGCGAGTGCTTAATTCAGAAAGCACTTACCTAAAAACTTGCGGCGGCGTATCGTAACTCCCCCGGCGGAATTTAAATTCTGCGGCTAGGGGGAGTGTACTATTTAAATCAGGCGCGTCTCCGTGCCGATCCAACAGCGCATGCGCCATCCGCAAATTTTCCCAGCGTGCATTGCTCCAAATGACGTCGCTAGGACGTCATTGGTTTTCGGCGTGAGCGTAACTTGCATCCAGCTCTTTTCTGAATCGACTTACGCAAACGACGTAAAAATTCAAAACTCGTGCGGGAACGACGGCCATACTTAACATAGGATACCCCTCACATACCAGGGGTAACTATACGCCCCGGAAAAAGCCGAACGCAAGCGACGTAAAAAAAAAGCGACGGGCGGGCGTTCGTTTCTGAATCGGCGGAAATGCTCATTTGCATATTCGACGCGTAAAAGACACGGAAGCGCCACCTAGCGGCCGGCCTGGAATTGCAGCCTAAGATCCGACGGTGTAAGTCACTTACACCTGTCGGATCTTAGGGATATCTATGCGGAACCTGATTCTATGAATCAGCCGCATAGATCCGACCGTCGGAACTCAGAGATACAACGGCGTATCAGGAGATATGCCGTCGTATCTCTATCTGAATCTGGCCCCTTGTCTTTATGGAGCTGACCTTGTACACAGGGCCACATTGGTATTGGAATGGAAAAGAACTTTCCCCACAGTGTAAGCACAATATTGGAAGAGCACAATTGTCTACAATGTTTTTGTATGTGTCAGCATTAACCACTTCACTAAAAGGACCAGAACGCAATTATTTGGAGGGGTGTCCACAAACATTTGACCATATTGTGTAGCTGTACACTTTATTTGCTGCTCCTATACTGTACATTGATATATTGGTGTCCTAAGAATAGATGTATAAAAATGTTTTTTCTCTCTGTACAGGATGTTTAGCACCCCTCACAAACAAGGACTCTGAAAAGTCTGCAGATAATCCTAAAGAAGGTATGAAAAAACATACAGATGTACGACTGTGTACTGTACTGAGCTGTATTGCTGTTCCTTTATTGGATGTTTTATAGCTTGAGTTGGTGTTTGAACTCACCCATGACTTTGCATTGACAACTTGTAATTTAGCATTCAAATTGTACCTGTATAAACCCGTCCAAGAGACATGTAAAGCAATATATTGTGTGATCACATCTCTCTCTGTGATAATGAAAAAAAGCAAATTGTCAATTTGCATTTTAAGTTATGGCTCATCACATCACTTTGCACTGCAAATTTCTGCCTGGTCATAGAAGATTTCTGTACAACAGCTCAGCCTGTCGTTCAAAAAGTGAAGTGAGTATCAGCAGGTTGGAATGGAGGGCTTGTATGTGGAATAATTCAGCTATGGGGTCTGATGCACTATTGCACAGTAGACTACTCATGGTAATTAATTAGCTTGTGTAAATTAGGTCAGGTCCCGGAGTCAGTGTGTCTGCTAAGAGATGTCTTGAGGATGATGTGTATTGGGGGGCTCGTTAGGTAACCATTGTGTGATGTTGTGGGTGGAGTTGGGCCATTGTTCATTTGGGTACTGCTGTATTCCTTTGGTGTATATAAGAGCCTGCTTTCTCAATAAAGACTGTCAGACCTGCTTGAACCTCATACAGAGCTGTGTCTCGTATCTGGGGAAGAATTATTCTTATGGGTCTCGTTCGCCTGACTGTGGAGTGTCGGTAGCTGCCTTGTGTTCGGAAAGGGAATATCCTAAACGGCTTTAACTCCTTTCGCATTTGGGGTGCCGTTACAATCAGGACAACCAGCACCATGATGAACAGGAATCAGAAACTTTCAGATGTCACATGGAGACAAGTGAATTGGGAAAGGGTCCAGGATACAGAGCAGCTCACCAGCTTATCCTTGAACCGTTGTGAGTGTGCAGCCATTAAAAATAATACATGCAACACACAGAGAGCTAGGAAGCTGCTGGAGTGGGGCACAGTGTAACAACAGGGAAAGCTGCCAGCAGTAACTGGGAATAACAGCAACAGGTTTCCGGGCATCAAGACCCTTTCTTAAGCCTTGGGGAACACAACTACAGGAGAAGATTTAAACTCTAAATAGCAAGAAAACCAGGAGAATTGGTGGCCAGATCACCAATAAGGGAAAAAAATTAACATTTTTTAAAAATATATATATGTAGAAAATACACAAAGTGATGTAAAATGGAACTTATGAAGATTAACAAGTTATAAAAATCACTAAATGTACAGTATGTATCCTGGGTCTTAGAAATGTTCACCAGAAGAGGGAGTGCAAGTACATTGACAGCAATATGCCACATAGACACATTGAGGGTTATTTACGAAAGGCAAATCCATTTTGCACTACGAGTGCAAACTGCAAGTGCAAAGTGCACTTGAAGTTGCACTGAAAGTGCACTTGGAAGTGCAGTCGCTGTAGATCCGAGGGGGACATGCAAGGAAAATAAAAAACAGCATTTTAACTTGCACATGATTGGATCATAAAATCAGCAGAGCTTCCCCTCATTTCAGGTCTCCCCCTCAGATTTACAGCGACTGCACTTCCAAGTGCACTTTCAATGCAATTTCAAGTGCACTTTACACTTGTAGTTTGCACTTGTAGTGCAAAGTGGATTTGCCTTTCGTAAATAACCCCCATTGTATCAAAAAAACATTCACTAAAACAAAAAGATAAAAGAAAGTGGAAATAATTATTATTATGGGGAAAAATGCAAGTGGAGCCACAATAAAAAGAAAGTGCAATCAAATAAAATACGAGTAAGTGATAAATAACAAATACTACACAGAAAACGAAAAAAACTGATGGATGTTGCTAAAATTTATTTGAATGAATACCCTATTAAAATTGTATTATAATTCTGATAATAATAATAGTATAAAAGAAGATATAATTTTTTTTTTTTTTTTTTTTTACAATACTGTGTCGAGCTCAGAACTCTCATTGAGACCTTTAGGAGAACATGTATGAAGCTTGTATATCCCTAAGGTCTCCCAAAGTTTGTGAAAACGTTCTGCAGGGGGGAGACTGCTTGGTATGACTTCTATGATCCATCTCCTTAGACTCAAAGCAGAACTGCCATGCTGGAGAGGGATGGAAATGTCCCTCCTCTGACTTATTCAGCTGTATGTGTTCTGATTTGCATGTCAAATTACAACCCATTTTTTAGCATAGTAGAAAAATTATTTAGCAAATGTGGATGAGAACTGACTGAAAAGCAAAGAGGAGACAGAGCGGAGGAAGTCACTGCGAATCTCCTAAATATGCTGGGCCCCTGGCTGTCTGGCAGACCTTTTGTCTTCAAACCAGAACAATGAAGAAGTACAGAGACCAGTTTTGATCTCACTGGCTTCATGCTTGTCTTCAAAAAATGGATACAGCTAGGAAAACAGCATTTTCAGAAGGTGGTCAGCAATGCAACCCCTACTTCACCTACTGAAGGTTTCTATGAAGCAATAAAGTGAAGCTCTGGCAGCATGCAAGTGATTTGGCTGCAATGGATGAGAAAAGCCCAGGAGACAAAACATTGTGTGATTAGATTGTCACTATGCCAACCTCTGCTCTGGGGAACAGTGTGCAGATTCATACGTGCTAGACTCTAACATTTTCCTTCCCACTAAGCTCCCTTAAGGCTAAACAATAGAAATGTATGACACAAATTATTGCAGATTTCCATTTATTAAAGGGGTTGTAAAGGAAAAAATTGTTTTCCCTAAATAGCTTCCTTTACCTTAGCGCAGTCCTCCTTCACTTACCTCATCCTTCCATTTTGCTTTTAAATGTCCTTATTTCTTCTGAGAAATCCTCACTTCCTGTTCTTCTGTCTGTAACTCCACACAGTAATGCAAGGCTTTCTCCCTGGTGTGGAGAAAGCCTCTTGAAGGGGGAGGGGGCGAGCAGGCAAGTCAGGACACTCTCTACTTTGCAGATAGAGAAAGGAGCTGTGTGTTAGTGGGCGTCATGACACTCCTGCTCGCTAGGGTGACCACATTTCCAAACTACCATTCACGGACACCCCTCCCTTTCCAAAAATCAGCTTGTGCTGTAACGAATCACAGCACAGTGATTGGACACAAGAGGCGGAATTTATGATTTCTCCAATCACAAGTAGGGGGCGGGGATTTTGCTCCTCCCGACATTCCAGGCCAGGACAAGTATTGTCAGTGAGAAAAGCGACAGCAATTTTTGGGGGCATCAGATTGGCCTGGGGGGTGGCTGTGTCAGTTTCATTCCGGGACACTGTATTGTCCTGGAATGAAGGTGCCCGGGACAGACCTGTAAAATGCGGGACTGTCCCGGGCAATCCGGGACACGTGGTCACACTACTGCTCGCCCCCTCCCCCTTCAAGAGGCTTTCTCCACACCAGGGAGAAAGCCTTGCATTACTGTGTAGAGTTACAGACAGAAGAACAGGAAGTGAGGATTTCTCAGAAGAAATAAGGACATTTAAAAGCAAAATGGAAGGATGAGGTAAGTGAAGGAGGACTGCACTAAGGTAAAGGAAGATATTTAGGGAATTTTTTTTCCCTTTACAACCCCTTTAAGGCCTCGTACACACCATCAGATCGAAATCCGCGAGGAATATATCCGCGGTGACGTGTCGCGCCGTCGCCGCGACGACGTGCGCGACGCTGGAAGGCAACTACTTCCACGCATGCGTCGAATCATTACGACGCATGCGAGGGATGGGAGCGGACGGATTGATCCGGTGAGTCTGTACAGACGACCGGATCAATCCGCTGGACACGATTCAAGCGGATAGATTTCTTAGCATGCTAAGAAATTTTTATCCGCTTGAAACCGATCGGCCGGATTTTAATCCGCGGGGAAATGTCCGCTCGGCTGTACACACGACCGGATCTATCTGCTGGAACTGATCCGCGGATCAATCCCAGCGGATAGATCCGGTCGTCTGTACGAGGCCTTATACGTTGTTAAAACAGTGTTCCAGACGCAATTTTTTTTTTAAGTCAGCAGTTACAAACACTGTAGCTGCTGACTTTTAAAAGGACACTTACCTTTCTAGGGAGCCTGCGATGACGGCCCCCCCAAGGCCGATCCGTCCATTGGATCGGGTGCCGACGCCGCCATCCTAACGAAGGGAAACAGGCAGTGGAGCCCTGCGGCTTCACTGCCCGTTTCCTACTGCGCATGCACGAGTCACGCCGCGCTTTGTAAATAGGTGGCTGTCTTCTGGGACACACACAGGTCCCAGAAGACATGGTGTCCCATTCCCCAAGAGGCAACACAAGGAGGAGGACAAGACCGAGGAGCACCGCGGACTAGGAAGTAGGCAGATTAGGACGGCTGCCTAGCAACGGGCTCTTTCAGACAAGTAAAAAAAAAATGTTTCAACAAGGAAACTACTGATGTGAATTTTGTTTAGGGTGGACCTCCGCTTTAAGTGTATTTCCTTAAAGGAAAGAAATGTAAATATCTGAATTTTACCTGGTATTAGCCTCTTAGCGTCCCTGCACATCAGAGCTAGGACTGTGAGAGGGAGAAGTAAAACAATAAGCCAATCAGTCGTTCTCATGTGATGAAAAGAAATAAGCTGATAGGAGGAGAGAGCAAAGTGAGAGATGAGCTCATAGGCCCACTGCTTCTCCATTCATTGTCCTGTCACTAGCTGGAGGGGAAAAGGCAAGACCTGTAAGTGCAGGTGTGATGTCCTGGCACTAGAGAGTAATGAGTGCATGCTTGCTGTTGAGGAAAAGTAGTAACATGGTGGGGAGCCAGAAACTATTGCAGGTGGTGGTTACATGCCTCAGGAGGGGGTGGCTCACTGGGTGTCTCCCATCCTTTAGGCCCCATAGCAGCTGTGTAGGTTGATTTTCTCATGTGTACCATACAAGCAGTGGACACTGATCTCCATTCACTCTAAAGTGTTCATCCGTGACTCTTATGTTCCATCTGATTTCTACACCAATAATGATAAATATCAGATTTTATGTCCCTCTAATGTCTCATGTCTGTATTGTTTTTAGGATTTTGGCAGAAACTCAGATCATCCACAGTTACTTTGCGCTATGTTGTAGTTGGAGCACCAATATTAGTAACTGTGATCATCATCCTCATCATCCTCACTGCTCGTTCGTCTGTAAGAGGTTAGTCCTAAATTTTACTAATAAGTAAACAAGGCAGAATCTGAAAAAAAAAAAATCAATGTTTCAAAAAGCAGTTCCAATCCTTACAACCCTGATACATATAATAGTACACAGTGGGCCAGATTCACAAATTACTTACAAACTACTGATACGCCGTCGTATGTCCAAATGAGCGCTGTCGTATCTATGCGCCTGATTCTTAGAATCAGTTGCGCTTGAATTCGGCCAAGATACGACTGACGTAAGTCTCCTACGCCGTCGTATCTTGGGTGCATATTTACGCTGGCCGCAAGGGGCGCTTCCGTATATTTCCGCATTGAATATGCAAATGAGCTAGATACGCCGATTCACAAACATTCTTATTAAAATACGCTGTTTACGTAAGGCGTACGACCGGCGTAACTTTACCCCTCATAAAGCAGGGGTAAGTCATGTTAAGGTATGGACATCGGAAAAGTTGGAACAGCGTCGTATTTTACGTCGTTTGCGTAAGTCGTACGTGAATGGGGATGGGCGTAGGTTACGTTCACGTCGACTAAGCATTGAGCCGGCGTAACTTAGGGAGAAAATTCGACGTGATACTGAGCATGTGCGCGCATGCGCCGTTCGTTAGGCGCGTCATTTACGTGGGGTCATGATTCATTTCCATACAACACGCCCCCTACCAGCCTACTTTGAATTAGGCGGGCTTACGCCTGCCCATTTACGCTACGCCGCCGCAACTTACGGAGCAAGTGCTTTGTGAATACTGCACTTGCCTGTCTAAGTTGCGGCGGCGTAGCGTAAATAGGATACGCTACGCCCGCACAAAGATGCGCCCAGGTACGTGAATCTGGCCCTGTGTATGTATATCCTTGTGTGTGTCTGTTTCCTCCCACACTCCTAAGACACGCTGGTAGGTTATAGTGTATGTAGTATATGCATGACTATGAGTTAGGGACCTTAGATTGTAAGCTCCATTGGGGGGGCTGATGTGACTGTATAATATATGTGAAGTGATAAAGAATATGGAGCAGCGCTAGGATAGGGTGACCAGACATCCCCAGTTTCAGGGGACAGTCCCCTGATTGAGGACACTGTCCCCGGACCAAGTCTGTCCCTGGTTTTGTCCCCAGATTGGATTTAATACAGGGCAGGGGAATTTCAAAGACAATCAGTGCAGAATTAAAATAAAATAAAATAGAATTACATACCCCCGCTCCGCCGTGCCTATTAGCATAGGGGGGTTGTATTTTTCCCATTATCTGAGCCCCCTCCTGATGATCATGTGCTGGTAGGAGCGGAGGGAATATTTCTTCAGTTTCGGGCGCATGCCCATTCAGCTTCGCACGCATGTTCTCCTGCCTTGGCTCAAATCCTGGCCAGCCACCTGCCTATCTCCTTGCCTTCCCTGGGGGAGTGATCTTCCTCCGCTCCCCATCCTGTGAGGCGGGCAGAGAGTGGCTGATTGTTGCCATTACTAGTAAAGAAAAAATATGTCCCCGGATTTCATTTTAAAAATCTGGTCACCTTACGCTAGGAGTCTGTATCAAACAGTACACATTCTAATGCTGAGTGCCCAATATATCAATGTGTTTGTGACATAAAACAAAACAATATATTGTACACAAAATCTATAAAGTGCTTCACTATACAGTAAAGATGTAAGGTGACTCCCCCTTTGGTGACCTCACTCACCAGAAATAATAGATCCCGTACCCAGTGCTCTGTGTATTATGCATTTCTGTGCCCAGTGCTCTGTGTATTATGGAGTCCTGTATCCAGCACTCTGTGTATTATGCAGTCCTGTGCCCGGCGCTCTGTGTATTATGCAGTCCTGTGCCCGGCGCTCTGTATATTATGCAGTCCTGTGCCCAGCGCTCTGTATATTATGCAGTCCTGTGCCCAGCGCTCTGTATATTATGCAGTCCTGTGCCCAGCGCTCTGTATATTATGGAGTCCTGTGCCCAGCTCTCTGTATATTATGCAGTCCTGTGCCCAGCACTCTGTGTATTATGCAGTCCTGTGCCCAGTGCTCTGTGTATTATGCAGTCCTGTGCCCAGTGCTCTGTGTATTATGCAGTCCTGTGCCCAGTGCTCTGTGTATTATGCAGTCCTGTGCCCAGTGCTCTGTGTATTATGCAGTCCTGTGCCCAGTGCTCTGGGTAATAGGCAGTCGTGTGCCATTTGGCAATAAAAAAAATAATATGTCCCCGAAATTCATTTAAAAAATCTGGTCACCGTAAAATAATCCCAAAAACTAAAAAAAAAATATGAATATATTGCAGCTTTCTAGTTCTTGAGTGTGAGGCTGTATTAGTTTTTTTTTCTTTTACTTGGTGATCCTGGGAATAACACTCTCCCTGACACTTCATGTCTAGGCTTATCCTCCATTGTAACTGTAGCGCTCCCCCCCCGAAGGAGCCACTGGTTGATTTTTGGAATCGGCCTTCTAAGTTACCCTGGCGGTGTCTAGGGGTGTATTTGTGAGAACAGCGGTAGTGAGCGAAGGTCCAGACAGCCAATAAAAGGTTTTCAATGCTTTATTGTCCAGGCCAAACACGGCCAACATCAACACGTATTGGGAAGGTCAAGATTGATGAAGGAAAAAGAAGAGAACCTTGCGGTATTAGGCCTGGATATTAAATGGAGCAGTCAATACTGCTCTGTATAGTACCAATTGTTGTAACTCGTCGCCGCTCTACTTGGAGTGGGTGAAGTGCCCCCGGACAGACCCCTATAATAGGCCTGGCAGCCGAAGCACCACTCTGAACTAGCTGGGAGGAACAGGTCTCCCTCACAGACCTGGCTCTAGGGCCTCTGCCACAGGCCAATTTCAATAAAGGACTTAGGTGAATAAAGAGAGCGAATCCTCCCAGCAGACTTTTCTATATAGACCCCGGATGACAGCAATCATACCTGTCAGTGGTCCGGACGCCCGATCCCAAACTGGGATTCTTTCAACAGGTCATGGAACCCAGTGGAACACTGGGATCCCTTTTCTCCTCAGGATGAGGTTCGATGCAGCTTTCAGCTTTTCAGCTTTGGCCAGGTGGGCCACGCTGGCGGGGTCCATGGATGCGCGCACCCTGAAGGTGGATACCGCACCTGGAACGGGGACACCACGAAGACTATTCAACACATGACCCCTGTCACAGATATACTCTCCCCAAGCATGCCCCGCGAGGGAAAAACTCCTCCAATTGGCTGCTGGGGAAAACTTGCTCTGCCAGAACCCCTATGGCGCCAACTGCTGGCAAGGGGTGGTATTGCACCCCTTGATCACAGACTGACCCAGTGGACATTTCTGGGATGACTGAAGTCCCAAATTTAGACAAACCACGAATGGGAGCAAAGTAACTCTCCCATTCCCACTAACTTTAGCGTAGCGCCTATGCTGAAAGCAAGGGGACACTACATAACTATAGAAGGAGACACGGTGGTCATACAATACATAGTGGGTTGATGAGGCTTGTAGTGCACACAATATACCATTTTGCACGACAGACATAACATTCTTTGTTCTTTTTTAACAGCTTCTGCAGAAAGTGACGAGGTCCTCACATTTCTGGAAAAATCAACAGGTACTTTCACAGTTTGTACTACTTGAGCCCACAACAGACACAGTGTGCCTGATTTATAGATTTATTAAAGGAAAAGGGTGTGCCCACTTTTAAATTGAGTTTTCACTTATCTTAATGAATGAGGTGGAATAAAGTGAAGAATCACTTTGGAAAGAACACCCAATCATATACAAAGAAAATATAAAGTTACTGGATTTTGCTTGAATGTGATGTAATGCCTTCTGAATGGGTGATGTGACATGTCAGCATCTCCTCTTAGCTGAAATATTAGTTGTAGGGGGACTGACTAGTTAACATGTCACCTTTTTATATCAAAACGATGGAAATTACTGAGCAATTCTCTCAGGGAGAGCCCCTCAATAATGGGCATTTGTAATACTATAAGTACAATTTTTTTTTATTGTTTTAATGGTGCAGTCCTGCATTTCAGGAAGTGCTTAATATTTTATTACTTGTATTCTCTCCCTGTCAAGGTAGGGGGTGTCATGCTAAGTGTCAGGCCTCGTACACACGACCGGTTTCCTTGGCAGAATCCATCAAGAAACTTGCTGGGAGATATTTTTTTGCCGAGGAAACCGGTCGTGTGTACATTTTCGTGGAGGAAACTGTCGAGAAACTCGACGAGCCAAAAAGAGAACAAGTTCTCTATTTCCTTGACGGGAATGGAGAAACTTGCCTTGTCGATTTCCTCGACAGCCTAACAAGGAACTCGACGAGGAAAACGATGTGTTCCGCCCGTCGAGTTCCTCGGTGGTGTGTACGAGGCTTCAGACTGTTAGGCCCCCATGGAGGCTGTCCTTTTTCTGCCTGAGTTTGCTGCTAGTTGAAGATACTGAAAAACCTCATAGATGCTGTTAGAATTTCATGAAAGAAAGCTAAAGGTTTAATTAATTTAGTTTTACCATTCTCCAGCAGCCTGGATGATGTCAGTTATCAACTCTGAGCTCTGACAAGAGACCCTATGGGGACCCTCTATTAGACTCTGGGCTGACAGTTCTGCTCTGGCAAGGAGAAAATACCAATACACAGCACACACACCCATCACTGAGAGTTCAGACTGCACTAGCATCACTAATTAGAAGATTCCTATTCCTACATATACCAACAGGGCTGCTTTACCATGGGGCCCCGTACAACCTTCCTGCCAGGGTCCCCCAATCCCACCTCTACCTCCCAAGATGCAGCAGAACCGAAGTACAGGCATACCCCACTTTTAAGTACACAATGGGACCAGAGGATGTATTTAAAACGAAAATGTACTTAAAGTGAAACAATACCCTTTTTCACTTCTAGGGTGTAGTGGGGGATCAGGGGGCTGTAGTTGAGGTCTCAGGGGCTGTAGTGGGGGTGTCAGGGGCACACTGGAACAGGGCGGGCTATGCTCTCTGAGCTTCAGCTCCTTCTATTGTGGCTGCAAAATGTCTGTACAGTACTTGTGAGGCCCTTTACATTCACTCACGGGTATGTCCTTACTCGCGAGTGTATGTAAAGTGAGTGTACTTAAAGTGGGGTATGCCTGTACTGATCTTATCTGCCTACACCTTGGAAATTAATAGAAAGTCCCTCCTCTGCTCCCTCCTCCTGGGCCCCACTGTTGATAGGACGGGGCCCAGGGAAATGTAATTTAAGCCCTGGTAAGCAAAGTAGGAGTAGGGGTATAGAATAGTAATTTAGGCTGAAATAAACAACAACATTGCCCTGGGTCCCCCCTGTTTAGCTGATAAGGACTGGGCCCAGTACTACAGGACCAGTTGTACTGCCTTATCAGCGGCCCTGTAGACCAATCCCAGACAGTTTTTCCTTATGTTGGATTCACACTATTGCTGCATGCGGCTCACAGCAGGGATCTGGTGCGTCCTGGTTCACCATTTCAGGTGTGATTTTAGCCTGAATTTTTGGCTGAATTCAGACTTGAAGCGAACCAAAAGGCGCAAAGGAGTCCTGTGCAATTCGCAGCGGAGCCGCATCGGAGATATGTGAACCAGCTCCATAGAGAGCCGGTCGAAATCTCCTACTATTGCGAAATTGGATGCGGGGACCCCCCATCCAATTCCCAATAGTGTGAACCCGGCCGTAAGTGTATTTATCTACTTTTTTCCGTTCAGTGTTAGAGTCAAAAAGAGTTAATATCCCTGTCAGGTTAACTTTGTTTTTCCACCTGTGTTCCATTGGGGATTATTTCCTTCACTTCTTGTCAACAGACACATGAAAAGAACTGAGAGGAAATCTCTGCAATGTGAGAGGAATTTCCCTCGTAGAGAGAATAGGGGTCACTTGGTAACATTTCACCTCATCTACTGCTCAACAATTATGCATTTCCCAAAACTTCTGTCCCATCAATAATGTTACTAAGACAAACATTTCCCAATGGGAGAAATAGACAGATATAAGACTGTCCTAACC
Organism: Rana temporaria; assembly: GCF_905171775.1. Taxonomy (NCBI): domain Eukaryota; kingdom Metazoa; phylum Chordata; class Amphibia; order Anura; family Ranidae; genus Rana; species Rana temporaria. Next base: position 12,501,008 of record NC_053496.1, read on the forward strand.
CCTTGTTACTCTACCCACAATCGATGCATATACTGTATAGTATCGATCTTTACTGAAGGCGACACACCCCTAGTATTTCCATTACTACTTTCTGATTAGAGGTGAAACGCCCAATCAAGCCCAATTTTTCTATCATCTCATTATACAATAATTATTTGTTGTTTGGTATTTCTGTTTGTATTTTTGTAATATCCTATTTTCTTTCAATAGTTTTGTAATTTTCTAATAACATTAGTCTATTAGTTCATAAGTAAAAGATTTGCTAAAATAAACAATTTCATCTATTTGTAGGAGAGACAACAGAAACAAAAGTGGTAGAAGTTCGGTGTGAGGATGATTGGATCTTATACAGAGGAAAATTTTACTATATCTCAGACCAGATTGCTACATGGACGGACAGCCAGAACTTCTGCAAATCACACGATTCATCCCTGGCAATTATTCATAATGCAAAAGAAAAGGTGAGTAATAATAAATTTATTTCCACCCATCACCTCACACTCACCATGATCAATATACAAATCTGTTATACCAGAATATAACCAACCACTGGACATGATCATAATACAATTCTATTACACTCTATACATAGAACACTACGCCCCCCAACATGACCTACCACTGGACATGATCATCATACAATTCTATTACACTCTATACGTAGAACACTACACCCCCAACATGACCCCCCACTGGACATGATCATAATACAATTCTATTACACTCTATACATAGAACACTACACCCCCAACATGACCCACCACTGGACATGATCATCATACAATTCTATTACACTCTATACATAGAACACTACACCCCCCAACATGACCCCCCCACTGGACATGATCATAATACAATTCTATTACACTCTATACATAGAACACTACACCCCCCAACATGACCCCCCACTGGACATGATCATAAGACAATTCTATTACACTCTATACATAGAACACTACACCCCCCAACATGACCCCCCACTGGACATGATCATAAGACAATTCTATTACACTCTATACATAGAACACTACACCCCCCAACATGACCCTCCACTGGACATGATCATAATACAATTCTATTACATTCTATACATAGAACACTACACCCCTCAACATGACCCCCCACTGGACATGATCATAATACAATTCTATTACACTCTATACATAGAACACTACACCCCCCAACATGACCCCCCACTGGACATGATCATAAGACAATTCTATTACACTCTATACATAGAACACTACACCCCCCAACATGACCCCCCACTGGACATGATCATAATACAATTCTATTACACTCTATACATAGAACACTACACCCCCCAACATGACCCTCCACTGGATATGATCAATATACAATTCTATTACATTCTATACATAGAACACTACACCCCCCAACATGACCCCCCACTGGACATGATCATCATGCAATTCTATTACACTCTATACATAGAACACTACACCCCCCAACATGACCCCCCACTGGACATGATCATAATACAATTCTATTACACTCTATACATAGAACACTACACCCCCCAACATGACCCCCCACTGGACATGATCATAATACAATTCTATTACACTCTATACATAGAACACTACACCCCCCAACATGACCCTCCACTGGACATGATCATAATACAATTCTATTACACTCTATACATAGAACACTACACCCCCCAACATGACCCCCCACTGGACATGATCATAATGCAATTATATTACACTCTATACATAGAGCTCAATATCTTCAACCTGATTGACCACTGAACACTATACCATAAATGCACTAAATATAATACCATCAGAATAAAATATCCTGACAAGGGGATTCCTCCACCCACCTTGCTTGTGTGGATGGATGAATATGTTAGTTATTTTGGCTGAAGAAAAAGAAAAAAAAACTACCCATCTATGGCCAGCTTTAGACCCTTTATAGTGTGTGCTTGTCTCAATTAAGAGCACTCATACCTCGTACAGACGGACGGACTGTCCGCTGAAAACGGTCCACCGGGCCGTTTTCATTGGACATGTCCGCCCAGAGATTTCTGTCTGATGGTTGTACACACCATCAGACAGAAATCCGCGCGTACACGATACGCGATGACGTGCGCGGCCCTGGAAGTTCAAAGCTTCCACGCAATCACTTTGACGCATGCGAGGGATGGCGGCCGATCGGACATGTCCGGTGAGTCGTACAGACGACCGAACACGTCCGACGGACAGGCTTCCAGCGGACATGTTTCTTAGCATGCTAAGAAATTTTTGTCTGCTGGAAAACGGTCGGCTGGACAAATGTCCGCTGGAAACCTGTCCGGTCGGCCGTACACACGACCGAACATGTCTGCTGAAACTGGTCCGCGGACCAGTTTCAGCAGACATGTTCGGTCGTGTGTACGGGGCCTCAGTGTAATTTCTGTCTGCTGCTTCATTCCTCTGTTAGGCCTTCGTACACATGATAGACAGAGGACAATGGTCTAATGTACCGCTTTCATCTGTCAAAATCAATCGTGTGTGGGCCCCATAGGTTGTTTAATCATCGGTTACAAAAAAGCCAACTTGCTTTAAATTTAACCGATGGGAAAAAAAACGATCGTTAGTAGGCACGACCATCGGTTAAAAATCCATGCATGCTCAGAATCAAGTCGACGCATGCTTGGAAGCATTGAACTTCATTTTTTTCAGCACGTCGTTGTGTTTTACGTCGCCGCGTTCTGACACGATCGGTTTTTTAACTGATGGTGTGCACGACGGACCATCAGTCGGCTTCATCGGTTAACCTATGACAACGGTCCATCAGACCGTTCTCATTGGATGGACCGATCGTGTGTACGCGGCTTAACAGCATGAATCATTTCATTTCTGGCAGGTTTTCCTGACACCAAGAGATAAAAGGTGACAGGGAAGGGAGCTCCAGCACACAACCTGTGGTTGACAGCCTCAGCTCTGTTCCTGTGTGTTGTGTGAAGGTGGGTGTGTCCCTTCCCTCCAATCAGCTCTCAGAACTCTCCTCACTGAGCTCTGCAGAGTATAACTTCAGCGCTCTGTCCGTTTTTCTGAACCAGCTTTAAAATTCATCATTTTGAATGGATCTAGAGAAGGTGCAGATAAACAGGTACAACTTATGTAGGAGGATTTATGTCATGTCTGTGTATCGCCTGCAGCCAGTCGCTTCATTGGGTGCATGTAAGGGTGTACAACAACTTTAAAGTTCGATGGATACCTATAATGTATAAATAACCTACATATGTAAAGAAACACTGGAGTTCATTGCAGTTCAGTATAATGTTCCAAGCAGTTTTTTATGGAAAAAAAATGTCAGTTATTTTAATTATTTGTCTTTCTGTTTTGCAGAATTTTTTAAATCTCCTGAACTCTAACAATTACTGGATTGGACTGAGCAGGACACAAGATGACTCGGGCTGGGTCTGGAATGATGGAACATTCTACTCAAAAACAATGTAAGTTCCTCACCTAAAATGTAAAGCTCAGCTTCACCTAAAACTGATATTTCAGGTTTGGTTCTACATTCGTTTGTTGAATCATCCCTCCTTGTACAACGTATATTTGCAGTATATTGGAGTGTGTGCCAAATCTTTGCTTATAGCCTCCCCAGTGCATCACTAATGGCCCGTAACACACGATCCGAATATCATACGAAAACGATCGTCCGAGGAAGAATCTTACGATTTTCGGATCATGTGTACACTACTTTCGAGAGCCGATCACGACAGTTCATTTTTTTTTCTGTCGTATGAGAATTTTCGTGACTTTGATAACCCATTAAATTTCTACTTGCAACTATTAAGCGAAATAAGTCGTACGATCCGTCGTACGAAATTCAAATTGTGTGTACGGGCCAAAAGTGAGCAGTGAAACCAGTACAAAGTCATCATTATTAGACCTACTGGTCCCAGTCTGGCACTGGTGGGAAACTCATCATCTCCACTGCAAAAAAGAGAGTGGCTACATACGACTATTAGGCCCCATACACACGAGAGGATTTATCCGCGGATACGGTCCAGCGGACCGTATCCGCGGATAAATCCTCTCGAGGATTTCAGAAGATTTCTATGCGATGGCGTGTACACACCATCGCATTGAAATCCGCGCGGAAATCCTCTGGCGATGACGCGTCGCGCCGTCGCCGCGATTATGACGCGGCGACGGGCGCGACGCTGTCATATAAGGAATTCCACGCATGCGTCAAATCATTACGACGCGTGCGGGGAATCCCTTTGGACGGATGGATCCGGTAAGTCTGTACAGACGAGCGGATCCATCCGTTGGAATGGATTCCAGCGGATAGATTTGTTGAGCATGTCAGCAAATATCCATCTGCTGGAAATCCATCCCAGGGAACATTTATCCGCGGATAAATATCCGACGGAGTGTACACACCATAGAATCTATCCGCAGAAACCCATTTGCTGGGATTTATCTGCGGATAGATTCTATGGTGTGTATGGGGCCTGAATCACAGGGATACTATTAACTACAGTAGTTCCCCTTCTACAGCATTTTTTTTAATTTTTTGTACACTTTTTAAAATAATTTTTACCTATACAATAACTTAAAGGGGTTGTAAAGGTTCAGGGTTTTTAAAAAAACAAACATGTCACACTTACCTCCTTATCTGGGATCCCTCCGCTGTGCTCTAGGCTCCTCCTCTTCTTGAGTGTCCCGTCGGAGAAGCGATCTCCTTCGGGACACCCGTGTGGGCATGCTCCCGTGTCCTGCTGCTGTGTCCATAGACACAGATAGCAGGACTCGGCACCGCCCCTCGGTATCCGTGTCATTGGATTTGATTGAGGAGCCAATGGCTATGCTGCTATCAATCTATCCAATCAGGAAACGAGACACTGGCCAGTGCTGGTATGCTCGTTCCCGTTGCGGGAAACACAGGGCCTCGGGTAAGTATAAGGGGGGCTGGGGGGGGGGGGGGGGGTCTGCTGAATGACAGGAGGTTTTTCACCCTAATGCATAGAATGCATTAAAGTAAAAAAAACTTGAGGGTTTACAACCCCTTTAAACTTCATGCATTATATAAGAAGAAACTAGAAGCTGCAATTTTTATGACACAAGTTTTGAGCAGCGGTTTATCAAAACAAAATTTTCAGGAAAAAATACATTACATTAAAATGTATTTTATTGCACAGAAGCACAATTTAATCCCCAATTTGGTAAATAATATTTTTTTTAGAGTGAATAGATACCAAATGTGTGAAGCTTCAAAATTGCATGGACCCACAAAATGGCAAAAAATTGCGTTACTTAAAATGATCAATATAAGACACTAATGCCGCGTACGCACGATCATTTTTCGTCATGATAAAAACGTTGTTTTTCAAAAACGTCATTTAAAATGATCGTGTGTGGGCTACACATCATTTTTCAGGTTCTGAAAAACGAGAAAAAAAAAATTCGAACATGCTGCTTTTTTTAACGTCGTTTTAAACAATGTCGTTTTTCGGGTTGTAAAAAATTATCGCGTGTGGGCTAAAATGACGTAAAAAACCCGCGCATGCTCAGAAGCAAGTTATGAGACGGGAGCGCTCGTTCTGGTAAAACTACCGTTCATAATGGAGTAAGCACATTCATCACGCTGTAACAGACAGAAAAGCGCAAATCGTCTTTTACTAACACGGAATCAGCTAAAGCAGCCCAAAGGCGAATGGAACTTCCCCATTATAGTGCCGTCGTACGTGTTGTACGTCACCGCGCTTTGCTAGATCATTTTTTAAAAACGATGGTGTGTGGGCAACGTCGTTTTAATGATGAAGTTGGGAAAACGTTGTTTTTTCAACATGCTGAAAAACGATTTTTTTTTTTTCATGCTGAAAAATGATCGTGTGTACGCGGCATTACTTTAAAAGCCTTTACAGATTATGGGGCAGATCCACAAAAGAATTACGCCGGCGTATCTATTGATACGCCGCGTAATTTTAAAGTTCCCGCGTCGTATCTTTGTTTTGTATCTACAAAACAAGATACGACTGCATCTCGGATCGATCCGACAGGCGTACGTCTTAGTACGCCGTCGGATCTTAGGTGCATTTTTCCACCGGCCGCTAGGTGGCGTTTCCGTCGAATTCCGCGTTGAGTATGCAAATTAGCTAGTTACGGCGATCCACGAACGTACGTCCGGCGCATTTTTTTACGTCGTTTGCGTTCGGCTTTTTCCGGCGTATAGTTAAAGCTGCTATATGGTGGCGTACTCAATGTTAAGTATGGCCGTCGTTCCCGAGTCGAAATTAGATTTTTTTACGTTGTTCGCGAATAATTTCGTTGTTCAAGTTTAATTTTGAGCATGCGCACTGGGATACCCCCACGGACGGCGCATGCGCCGTTAAAAAAAACTTTGTTTACGTCGGGTCACGACGTATTTACATAAAACACGCCCCCATCACATCGTTTTGAATTGCGCGCCCTTAGGCCGCCAAAGATACACTACGCCGCCGTAACTTACGGCGCAAATTCTTTGAGGATTCGAAAAAAAAAAGTTACGGCGGCGTAGTTTATCTTAGATACGCTACGCCCGACGCAAAATTACGGCGATGTACGTGAATCTGCCCCTATCTGTTTAGAATCAACTGTGATTGATGGGCCTAATAAGTTGCTCCCACTTTGACTTTCATTGTGATATATAACATGTGGGGTGCAATCACAGTTTACATACATGTGCACACCCTATACACACATTTGCATTTGCAGGAGTATGCGGGGTGACAAGGTTACTTTCAGTTGTTTTTTTTAATACTTTATTATTATTTTATTTGTTTTACTTTTTTTTCATTTAACTTTTTTTACTAATAAGGCCACTATGCAATAGCATTGGGCTGGTGACAAGCCATCTTTATGGATATATCAGGGGTTTGTTACATCCCAAATATCTCCTTTGCCCTCCATTCAAGCTAATTAAGCACAGATCATGCTTGATTAGCTGCTCCCCTGGCTGTAGAGGATGGAATGACAGCTCGGAAACCAGAAATACTCAGAGCTGAGCGCTTCTGGCTTCATAGACAGCAGAGGAGATAGGGAAACTCCTCCCACTTGATATTCTCAGTACTTTTACATGACATTGGGTGCTGGCTGAACAAAAAAATACGCTCGTGGCTGCTACTTGTTAAACTCTTCACTCTCTGGAGTATGTAGTACGTCCAAAGAGCTTAAAGCGGAGTTCCGGCCACAATTTCACTTTTTAAATATAAATACCCCTGTAATACACAAGCTTAATGGATTTTGGTAAAGTTAGTCTGTAAACTAAAGTCGGTTTTGTTAGGTTGTTACAGCATTTAGACACTTTATAAAATAGAAATTGACTGGGGCCATCTTAAGTGTGGGCATCATGAAGCCAGACTGTATGACTTCCTGGATTTCAGCCTTGCAGATCTCGCACATGCTCAGTGCTGCACAAGCAGTGTAATAGGTTTCAGATCAGGTTTCAGCACCTGTGCTGTCCAAGTCACATGATTCTTCGAGACTGGGGAGTGCACAGACTCCTGGAAAGTTACACCCACTACATTCCCAGGAGTCTGTGCGGTGTAGGTTAGGAAGCTTAAGCACCTAGGTGCAGGAAGAGGGAAGATTAACTATGCTGCCTAGCAACAACACGTTGAAGGCATCTAAAAAAAACTAAGGACTAATGACATTTTTTTAAAACTACTGATGTAATGTTACATTTATGGGTGGAACTCCACTTTAACAAAGAACTATAGGCAAAACTTTTTTTTTTTAAATTGGGATAGAGCAATGGAGGGTTACGACCCCTGTCAGATTTTTTGTTTTGTTTGCCATCTGTGTCCTATAGCCAAACAGTAAAAGAGAGGAAACCTCTGCAAAGTAAGGGAATTTCTTGGGGACCCCCAGGTCACCAGAACTAGTGTCCCCATTGGAAGATTTTCCATCTATTACTTTTCTGGGGACAACCCAAAATGTGGGATTTTCTTTTACTTTGACTTTCAACAATAATAGTAATCAGGAAAAATAGAGAGGGTGAACATCCTTAATAGGGGACACAGACAGCACTAAAAACTGACAGGGGGTCTAATCCCTCTACACTCCATCCAAAACTTAGAAAAAAGTTTGGTTATACTTTAACCAGTTCCCGACCGCCGCATGTAAATGTACGTCCACAATATGGCACGTACAGGCACATGGGCGTACACGTACGTCCTCGCCTATTAGCGGGTGGGGGGTCCGATCGGGACCCCCCCGCTACATGCGGAGGTCGGGTCCGCTCGGGGAGCGATCCGGGACCACGGCGCGGCTATTTGTTTATAGCCGCTCCGTCGCGATCGCTCCCCGGAGCTGAAGAACGGGGAGAGCCGTGTGTAAACACGGCTTCCCCGTGCTTCACTATGTCGGCGCATCGATCGCGTCATTCCCTTTATAGGGAAGACACGATCGATGACGTCATTCCTACAGCCACACCCCCCTACAGTTGTAAACACATACTAGGTGCACCCTAACTCCTACAGCGCCACCTGTGGTTAACTCCCAAACTGCAACTGTCATTTTCACAATAAAGAATGCAATTTAAATGCATTTTTTGCTGTGAAAATGACAATGGTCCCAAAAATGTGTCAAAATTGTCCGAAGTGTCCTCCATAATGTCGCAGTCACGAAAAAAATCGCTGATCGCCGCCATTAGTAGTAAAAAAAAAAAAAAATAATAAAAATGCAATAAAACTATCCCCTATTTTGTAAACGCTATAAATTTTGCGCAAACCAATCGATAAATGCTTATTGCGATTTTTTTTACTAAAAATAGGTAGAAGAATACGTATCGGCCTAAACTGAGGAAAAAAAATGTTTTTATATATGTTTTTGGGGGATATTTATTACAGCAAAAAGTAAAAAATATTGCATTTTTTTCAAAATTGTCGCTCTATTTTTGTTTATAGCGCAAAAACTAAAAACCGCAGAGGTGATCAAATACCACCAAAAGAAAGCTCTATTTGTGGGGGGAAAAAGGACGCCAATTTTGTTTGGGAGCCACGTCGCACGACCGCGCAATTGTCTGTTAAAGCGACGCAGTCCCGAACTGTAAAAACACCTTGGGTCTTTAGGCTGCATATTGGTCCGGGGCTTAACTGGCTAAGTGATTTTTCAGAGATCTATGATCAAGACTACAGATGGATTATCCAAAATCTGTTGTCAAGAACATATATTAGATCTGCATTTTCAGGGCCGGATTTATATTTTTTGTTAGAGATCTGAGCTCTGTAACTGGGCTTCTTCTGGCACAGTAGATAAGGATGAATGGTTAAGCGTGTAAAAAGAGACTACAGCACCACCTGCTGGTTTTATATGAGCATACAAATATTCACATGCTATAGCTCAGATTCACCTGATAGAAAGAAATATTATTTTTTTTTAGTTCGGACTATAAAAGGCATAGAAAGAAAATATTTGGAAAACCACTGTATACAGTATGTGATGATTATATAATAACAGCAACCTTTTTATGTAATGTTATGTTTTGTTCCTTTTTTTCCAGATTTGATATTCATAGAAGGCCAGTCTCCCCTGGTGAATCAGAGAATGTTTACCTGAATGGTGATGGATTTAAAAGTGATAGTGGAAGATATCCAAAGAAATGGATTTGCAGCAAGAGTTTTTTAGGTCATTCTCCCTAATACACAGGGAGGATTCCAAAAAAGGTCTTATTACATCCTCAGAGCATCTTACCTGCTCTATGAGATCACCAAATCCTGGAGTGCAAACAGTAACAACGGATACCTGGTCATGCTCTTGGCTTCCTCCTCTTTGGAGTGGGGGTAGCAATAGATTGAGTTCTCCAGATGTCAGGGCATGGGATCAGGCTCAGAGGAATAGGAGGAGTCGTTTTAGTTCTCCCATAAAGATGAGTTTGTCACCCATGGTTGAGATGCAGGACCTTTCATTCTATGAATAATGTAGAACCCACTGACAATGGGGTACTTTGACGCAGTAGTGGGCTTAAGCACTGTTTGGCCATATAGTGTGACCAAATCCCCATCTTTATGTTGAATATGTTCAGGTGTTTTAAATGTCATTTTTGTATGTGTGCTCTATAATGTATTGTTCTGTTTGTTGGTCATATAGCAGCACCATCTTTAATGTTATGAATTTTAGGGTGTTCCCCCTAGTTTGTTGTTTGTACCTTATATTCAAAACTCCCAGGATTCTCGGAGGCAGGCAGAGGCAGGGCGCGTGGGGGCAGGGGAGGCGTCAAAATTGTCACGTGACTGGCTCAGGCTGGACGCTGTCTGGAGTAGCTGCAAGCGAGTGCAAGCCAAGTTGAAAATAGTTTTGAGGAAAGGAGATAAGAACTGACAGAGCAGCCAACTTACTTTTAGTGAGAGGAGCAGCTTACCCCTCTACTACATTCCCGGAGTCTTTGTACTGGAGACAGGCAGAGGATGGGAAGAAGAAAGCCAGAGCATGGCCAGGTAACGGTTGTTATTTGCACTCAGGTTTTAGAGACCTTGGAGAGCAGTGAAGATGACCTAAGAATGCATCATGTAACTGTTCCATGGACTGGAGGAAATTGGAAAAATATTTCACATAAGTATAAGAAAAAATGAGCACATTTTACTTTACACCTCAAAAGCTAGTGCTGTGCTGTTCCCAAAACACTGTCCTCTTGGTTGGTGAGACTGTGGACAAAACTGATCCCTTTACCATATCTGATAGAACTTTCCGGCATTGTCACTCTTCTGGAAATAAATTTCATTTGATTGCTTCTGTCACCCACATCTCCTGTATCCCCAACCAAGCTATGGCACTATTTAGCATTAAAATCAACACATGGCCTCCACATACAAGATACTTTGATAGCAACAATACTTTTACTGGTAAGATCTTGTAAAAAAAAATGAAGCCCCCTAATTGTCCTCAATAGTCAGCATATTTAACATACACACCTCCTTTGAAAGCATGTTATCCCATATTCACTATGTATGGCCCGAATTCCAGGACATATGGGCTGATGGACACTAGGGGCCAGATTCACAGAGCAAGTACGCCGGTGTATCCACTGATACGCCGGCGTACTTTCAAATTTCCCACGTCGTATCTTTAGTTTGAATCCTCAAACCAAGATACGACGGCTTTTGGCTTCGATCCGACAGGCGTACGGCTTCGTACACCTTCGGATCGTAGGTGCAATACTTCGGCGCCCGCTGGGTGGAGTTTGCGTCGTTTTCCGCGTTGGGTATGCTAATTAGCTTTTTCCGTCGATCCACAAAGGTACGCGCGGCCGTCGCATTCTCTTACGTCGTCGCTAGTCGGCTTTTCCCGGCGTATAGTTAAAGCTGCTATTTTGCGGCCTATAGATAGACTTGCCATGTTAAGTATGACCGTCGTTCCCGCGTCGAAATTTGATTTTTTTTTTTGCGTAAGTCGTCCGTGAATAGGAAAGGACGTAACTCACGTCTAAGTTCAAAAAATGACGTTGGTGCGACGTCATTTCGCGCAAAGCACGACGGGACATTGCAAAACGGAGCATGCGCAGTTCATTCGGTGCGGGGACGCGCTTCATTTAAATGAATCACGCCCCCTACCCGCCAATTTGAATTACGCGCCGAGAGATACACTACGCCGCCGTAACTTAGGTGCAAAATCTTCCTGGATTCGACTTAGAGCCAGGTAAGATACGGCGGCGTAGTGTATCTCTGATACGCTGCGCCTTTCTAAAAGTATGTAAATCTGGCCCTAGATTTCCAGGATAATACAGTTTCTAGGGAAACTGTATTTTTTTTATTTTTATTATCTAATATTCTTGAGTAATTATTAGTAACTTCATCACTTTTGCCAGGTATGTCATTTTGTAGTATACAGTATGTACCTTAATTATGATCTGTATCATTCTTCTTCAATATTAATAGGATGGTGATGTCTTTACTTTGTTAAATTTAAAGTTTTCATTTCCAGTCTCTTTTTTTCCCCCCATTACCCAACCCCTCCTTGTCCTTTATTCCTATAGGTAAATTCCAATACTACCTCAGTAATTTATATTCATATTAACCCTATTTGTTGTAAAATTTATTGCAGATTTCTCAATAAAGAACAATGGGGGAAAAAGTAGCATATTTTAACTCAAAACTTTGAATGTAGTATTGCATGCAACAAACACTCTTCACGGATCAATAATCAGAGGTATAGCGTATAGCCAATATCTGAAAGTAATAGGAAATCGTACATTGGTGCAGAATGTCAAGATTGAAATCACAATGCTATGGCAGCATTTTCCAAATCAAGGGAAGTATTTTGGAAAGCCCTATATAAAAAAGTATATCTAAAAATAGTGATTCTATTCTAACAGTTTGGAACAGTGGTCTCCAAACTGTGGCCCTTTGCTTAACTTTACCTGGCCCTTGGAGCACTATTCTTCCCTCTGATACAAGGCACGATTTCCCCCCCACTGACGCCAACAATGGACCATTGTTCCTCCCACTGACACCAATGATGGGGAAATATACCTCTCATTGACACCAGCAATGGGGCACTATTTCTCCCCTTAATACCCAAGACGGGTCTTATGTACTCTTCTACGAATGGTCAGAACCCGGCCCCTCCAAAGTCTGAATAACAGTAAACCGGCCCCTTTGTTTAGTAAGTTTGAAGACCACTGCTATAGAACAATACCCCATGTTGTAAAGAGCTGTGCAAACTGTTGGAGCTATATAAATCCTGAATAATAATATATGACATATATTAATAATATATGACAATAATATATAAAAAAAATGTCAGCTGGACTACCTACAAAATTGACAGAACAGTGTGAAAATATTTTTTTTAATTTGTTGGAACAGAACCCAGACATAGTATGGAAACATTTTTTTTTCTAACAAATCATATTTAGGAGGAAGGAATCTGTGATTGAACGGTGTGAAAGCTGACAGATTGTAGTTAAGTTTGGTTAAAAATGATTTTTAGCCCTATAGCTTTTGTGGCCTAACTTACCCTTAATAAAGGACTCTGTAGAAATCTTCACTGTAGGGATGCTCTGTCCTCTTCCTGTTTCTGAACTTCCCACAATGTAATGGTGAATAGATTCAGGTCTCTGGGTTGAATTATAAAAAACTCCCAACAAAGACCTGTCCTCTCCTCTCTCTTCATTTATTGGGGAAAAAAATCTTTCATTGCTTGCACTGCTTGCAACATGATCAATGAAAGGGGAAAAGAATCCTTGCATTCATTTGACTTCCCTCATCCATAGATCATGTTGCAGGCAGTAAAATGAATAACTTATTTATGGATGAGGAGGGGATGGGTCCTCATCTGGAGCTTTTCTATGGAATTCAGCCCAGAGACCTGAACCTATTAACCATTGCATTACCAGAAGTTCAGAGAAAGGAAGAAGACAGGGCAACCCCACAGTTAAAATATCCCTTGTATCCAACTGCCTGCACAATCTGGGACATACCTCCACTAGAGGCAAGTTGGATCACTAAATCTGTAGGGCTGAAAATCATTTTTAGCTAAACTTCAGCTTTAAGACACTGACTGGAAGACATATGAGCACAAAAGAGAAATTGAAGGGGTTACATTTTCGCTAATATGATTTGTGAATATGAGGGATGTAAAATGTGCACTTTTTGGGGTGTCTGGCTCCCAATAAAAGGACGACTTATTCATAAGTGCTGGAGGTGGGTGAGCCTGTCTCCTGGGATTGTCTGGTGTCAGCATAGACTGTCAGAAGCAACTCATGCAGATAGCAGAAAAAGATAAAGCTCTACACTATAGAGGTGATGTGCTTTGATCATTTTTTATTGCAGAGGTTCACAACCACTTTAAATAATGGGGTGCATTATATACATTTTTGATACAAGCTGTAATGTGATGCAAAATGTAAACACATATGAAGTGCAAGATATAAAATAGAAATAGTAAACTAATGATATAATCCTGTATGAAACAAAATAACATTGAAATGTGCATTGGATATAACGTGGCCACAGAAATTTAATAGCAGAATTAAAGTGCCATTGGCGCCCGCTGCCACCGATCACAGATATTGAGTCAATGAGCAGAGAGAGAGGGCGGGCCGAGCAGCAGCTCTGTGTGTGTCATACAGAGTAGCGGCTTGGAAATAATCCTGCTTGGGTGCCCCCAGCAGGGCCGGACTGGCCAACCGGGATAGCGGGAAAATTCCCGGTAGGCCGCCTGCTTTTGCCTGCTGTCACTGCCTGTCAGTCAAATATAATCAGCGGCGGGCCGCAGCCGCGATCGCCGCGGCCGCCGCTGTTTTCAATTGTGCAGAGGTGACGGCTGCACTGAGTTTCCTGGGGCTGCTTTTTCATACCTGCAGACTGCGGTAGTTAAAAGCAGCCACAGGCCGGCAGGTTGCGGCCGCCATGCTCGTCGCCTCACTTCCCTGACTTGAACTAGTCCTGACGTTTTTTTTTCTCCTGCTCGGCTCCTCCCCGTAGACACATGATCAGTGATGCTGCTCACTGATTAGCTAGGTAAGAACTTACCTAGCTAATCAGTGAGCAGCATCACTGATCATGTGTCTACGGGGAGGAGCCGAGCAGGAGAAAAAAAAACGTCAGGACTAGTTCTATCGTCCCGTGCGGCGCCAACACCAGCTCCTAGTACAATGTCTCTGCAGTGTCTGCCCGGTCACGAGTGAGGGGAGAAGTGAACGGCGTCGCCACCCCTCAAGGTGAAGAAATACATTTAAATTCAATAAAAACGATTCTCTATCTTACCATATCTGCACCCCCCCGCCCCCCCCCCCTTCTCTCTCTGTCACCTATCTTTGCTGCCCCTGCAATAAGATTAAAATCTGTATAATAATTTAAGAGAGGAGGGGAGGAGGGGGGGGGGGGTGCAATGCCTCATGAGAGAGATTATTATACAGGTTTAGGTTACAATTTGCACCCCCCCCCCTCCTCTCTGTCACCTTGCTGCCCCTGCAAATTGTAATAAAAAAAAAAAACGCCCAAAAAATTCCCACCTGTCCTCCTGCGGCTGCCTCCCGCACTATAGCCCCGGCGGTACGGCACTTTACCTGAAAAATTTGGTTACTTAAAGTGGAGGTTCCCCCTAAAAAAATTCTAACAATACATTGAGAAGACTGATTACACTGCGGGTATGCTGTTGTTTTTTATTCTCGTACATACCTCGTTATCGCCGTTTCATCTCTTGGCTTCCGGGTATGATTCTAGTGGGGCTGGGCGTTCCTAGTTGATTGACGTTCCTCCGACCGACGCATACTTGACGTCACGACTTTCCGAAAGAAGTCGAACGTCGCTGCGCAGGCGCCGTATAGAGCTGACTCTATACGGCGCCTGCGCAATGACGTTCGGCTTCTGTCGGAAAGTCGTGACACGCAGTATGCGCCGGTCGGAGGAACGTCAATCAACTAGGTCTTCTCAATGTATTGTTAGATTTTTTTTTAGGGGGAACCTCCACTTTAACTGATGGCAGTATGGAGGAGTGTGACAGGCACTCCCCATGCTCATTTACGAGTGTGACCGGCCACTCAGCCAGATTGTCATTTGTTTGACTGGAGATGGCTCCACCTAAAGTGTCAGTATTTTAGCAGCGCTTTACTGTCATTTTTGCGGCGCTATTCAGCCGCTAGCGGGGCGCCTCATAGACTTTGAGCGTCCTGCCAGCACAATGCTAGCGACCCAAAAGGATAAAAAAAACGTCCGCAAAGCGCCGCTGCAGCAGCGCTTTGCTGGCGGTTCAGCACTGCTGCCCATTGATTTCAATGGGCAGGGGCGCTTTAGAAGCAGTGTATACACCGTTCCTACAGGGCCTCAAAGATGCGGCTAGCAGGACTTTTTTGAGCATCCTGCCAGCGCACTACTCCAGTGTAAAAGCTTTCGCATTGGAGTGAGAAGAGAGGCTCTTTCAGGGCATTTTGCAGGCGCTATTTTGTAGCGCCTGCAAAGCGCCTCAGTGTGAAAGCGGTCTAAGACCCCTTTCACACTGAGGCGCTTTGCAGGCGCTATAACGCAAAAAATAGCGTCTGCAGAGCGCCCTGAAAGAGTGGTTCCACTCCAGTGTGAAAGCCCAAGTGCTTTCACACTGGAGCGGTGCGCTGGCAGGACATTAAAAAATTTCCTGCAAGCAGCATCTTTAAGGCGCAATAGGAGCGGCTCCTAAAGCGCCCCTGCCCATTGGAATCAAAGTGACACTTTGCGGCCATTAAAAGCACCCCGCTAGCGGCTGAATAGTGCCACTAAAAATAGCGGCGCTTTACTGCTGATGCCCCAACCGCCCCAGTGTGAAAGAGGCCTTAAAGTCATTATCATGTGCGATTGTGCGTGTGTGCTAAGCAGACGGGGCCGCTGGTGATCCTACTTCCTCTCTCCCCCTGTACAGTGTCAGAGGCACTGGCGCAGCATTGGCAGAGGACTGTATCCATTACAAGGAAACACCCCCTGCACTGCTGCGTGTCCCTGACCATCACAGTGCCAGTGAGTGTGACCTGTCTGTGTACCACTGCGTGCAGTCACTCTCTGATGTTCCATTCCACTCTGCCTTTCTGCCCAGTGCTGTGCCCATGATACACCGCACGATTCCTCTGCATTTAAGGGTGCTGATATTACTGCATTTATGGGTGCTGATATTGCTGAATTTTTGGGTGCTGATATTGCTGAATTTTTGGGTGCTGATATTGCTGCATTTATGGCTGATATTGCTGAATTTTTGGGTGCTGATATTGCTGCATTTATGGCTGATATTGCTGAATTTAAGGGTGCTGGTAAGGCCATATTTATGGGTAATGGTAAGGCCGCAATTATGGGTGCTGATATCACTGCAATTATGGGTGCTGCTATTACTGCAATCTTGGGTGTTTTTTTTGTTATGGTTATCTGAAAGATGGGTTTCAAATGTTTTGACAGGGGCACAGTTTCAGTGCTTGCCATAGGCGCCATTTTCACTAGAAATGCCTCTGCTCTCGCCGTTGCACCCTCTCTCTCTCTCTCGCCGTTGCACCCTCTCTCTCTCACCATTGCAGCCTGGCCCCTCTCTGGCTCTCTCATGGATTTCTCTCTTTTTTTTGGGCTGGTATATTAATGCTGTGGGGCTGGTATGAAATTATTTCCAGGGCTGGTTTTCATTCCCAGTCCGGCCCTGGCCCCCAGAGCAAGTAGCAGGAGGGAGGGGCCAGGAGTGTCGGCAGAGGACCCAAGAAGAGGAGGATCGGGGCTGCTCTGTGCAAAACACAGGGCAGGTAAGTATGACATGTTTATTATTTATTATTTTAAAAATGTTCTTTACTATAACTTTAATTTTATACTGTAGACAATATATAGTATACTGCATCGCTTACTAAACCAGCACCACTTACAGCATGTAAATGTTTTTGGTCATGATGTCTTCACGAGGATTGATAAATAATCCCAGGATAGGATTCATAAAAATGACAGACTACACCCCTTAAGAAACGGTATCTGAATTCCTAGTGTGATTGGTACAGAGAAACACGTGTGGTTACGATGGATGGACCAGTAAGCAAGTTTGTTTATACAATTGTGCTCAAAATTTTGCATCTACTGGAAGAAATGGTGAACTTTTGGCGCTAATATTGAAAATCTGACTGATCATGCCAAAATCTGTTTTCTATTTAAGGATAGGGATCATATGAAGCCATTTATTATCACATAGTTGTTTGGCTACTTTTCAGTCATAATAATAACAGAAATCCCCCAAATGCCCCTGGTGACAAGTTTCCATCCCCTGGAATGTTTGGCCTTAGTACAGACACACAGGTTAACATGGCTATTAAAGGTTAATTTCCCACATCTGTGGCTTTTACATTGCAATTAGTGTCTGTGTATAAATAGTCAATGAGTTTGTTAGCTCTCACATGGATGCACTGAGCAGGCTAGATACTAAACCATGGGGAGCAGAAAAGAACTGTCAAAACACCTGCATAACAAGATAATGGAACTTTATAAAGACGGAAAAGGATATAAAAAGTTATCCAAAGCCTTTACTATTCCAATTAGTACTGTTCAATCACCTATTAAGAAGTGGGAGGTTTGGGGATTTCTTAATACCAAGCCATGGTCAAGTAGACCAAGAAAGATTGCAGCTACAACTGCCAGAAGAATTGTTTGGGATGCAAAGAAAAACACACTGGTAACCCCATGAGAAATACAGGTTGTTCTAGAAAAAAATGGTTCAGTTGTTTCAAGGAGCACAATACAATAACACTTGAACAAAAGTTAGCTACATGGTTGAGTTGGCTGAAAGAAGCCTTTACTGCGCCAATACCATAAAAATGCCCAGGTTCCATATGACACACTGTCATATGGAATAACGAGACCAAAATAAAAGTTTATGATCACAGCCATAAGCACTATGTTTGGAGAGGGGTCAACAAGGCCTATAGCAACAAGAATACCATCCCCACTGTGAAGCATGGTGGTGGCTCACTGATGTTTTGGGGATGCATGATAGAAAGATGAATGCAGCATGTCAGCAGACAATTTGCATTCTTCTGTAGCAAATCTGCACATGGGATGCTCTTGGATTTTCCAGCACAACAATGACCCTAAGCAGGCCAAGTTAACCCTCCAGTGGTTACAGCAGAAAAATGTGAAGGTTGTGGAAAGGCCATCACAGTCTCCTGACCTTAATATCATTGAGCCACTCTGGGGAGATCTCAGACGTGTGGTTCGTGCAAGACAACCAAGGACTTTGCATGAGCTGGACAAGACATCTTTTGACAAGATGAATGGGAAGCTCTACTACCTGCAAGAATTCGGGGGCCCCATAGACAACTATTACAAATGAAATGGGTTTTGCTGCTCACACAGGTTTTATTTAAAAATGATGCATAATGTACATAACAATTCTCCAAGGGGAGGCAAACTTTTGAGCACAACTATAACCCAACTAAAAACAAAATACCCTGGAACATGCTTCATAGTAAAATAAGCCTTGAAATGGAATGGACCCTTTGGACTTGGCATGACCTGGATGTCTATTGGCTATCATCCCCGAACATTCAGTACTACAGCAATGATATAGACTTGTGGAAATGCAATAAAATGACCACATTCATGACCTCCACCCTCCATACCTGCTGGACTAGCTGAATTTATGTAAAATACATTGCCTTGGTGGGGGTTAGGCATAAAAAACAAAGACATTGGCCCGGATTCTCGTAGAGTGGCGCATCTTTCTGCCGGCATAGCGCATCTCATATGCGCTACGCTGACGTAACATAGAGAGGCAAGAACAGTATTCACAAAGAACTCGCTCCCTACGTTGCGCCAGCGTAATGTCAATTATTCGGCGTAAGCCCGCCTAATTCAAAGTAGGTGGACGGTGGGCGTGATCCATTTAAATGAACCGTGACCCCATGCAAATGATGGTCCGAACGAACGGCGCATGCACGCGCATGCTTAGAATCACATCGAAGATACTCCCTAAGATATATAATTGAGCGCACTCCCAATGTGTACCTATATGTAATACATACTGGGGAGGGGGGCGAAAAAGGAGGAGGAGTGAGTGGTGAAATGACCAGAGTCCAGATAAAATGTTAGTGGATATGCATTAGTCCATATCAAATGTCCATAACACTATAATAGTAAAACTTTGCTAAATGGCAGCCAGCTGACAGATGAAGCAATCTGTAGAACAACAAAAGAAACACAAAGCGGCGCCTTCTAAGCGTAGCAGGTGAAGAATTTATTTTAAAATTGCAAAGGTATATAAAAAACCTACTCACAAAGCGAGTGTTAGGTCAGGCATAGAAGCATATGAGCTGTCATCCGCGGGAGTCCCGGTGGGGACCGAACGCTCTCGGAACCAAAGAGAAGGGAGCTGGTTTCCACAGTGTGCTGCGTGTCTGTCGTCACTTCCGGGCGCGGGAGGGTGCGCGCGTTCAAGACATTCGTGTCTCTTCATCAGGCATAGTATTGGCCATTTTGGTGAAGGGCAATATAGCCACTAATCGGCCCACCCATTACATTCCTATTGGCTAGATCATTGCAGTGAAATACGGATGCCACCCATAACAAATACATGAAATGATAACCCAAAAATTGCTAAATCCCACAGGCGGCCTGTTTACTAATAATAAAAAGACGAATACTGACATAAGCCCATGGTAAAGGGTAAACGATTATACAGGCTAACATTGATGAAAACACACAATCGCTCAATACGAGGCGCGCATGGACAAAGCCACAGGCGCATAAATAGGTGTCATATTGTTGCGAATCTGAAACACAAACCTCATACAAAGTTATGACATAATATAGATAGTACAATATGTATTTATAGCTAGCTGGGGTCATCCTTGAGTTAAAACATATACTCATGTTATCACCACCCAAATTTAACTAATAGTACTAATCTATATATAAAAGGAATAAAGGAGAAATGATTAGTCTATGCTGTGAACATCATCAGAACCTAGCAGTGGTATATGATAACGTAAAAAAAAAAATACATATATATATTTTTACATTAATATTTTACGTTAAATGGTATATAAAATATAAATGGACATATACATATATATAAAAATATCTAAAAATATATATATAAAAAAATCCATTTATATGTATTAAAAAATGCCATGGTATAAAAGCAGGTACACATAAGTACTATAATAAAATATTAATTTCTATGCCCTCATTTAGGCCACCAGGCGAGAGGCTATCAAGGGTGTATATCCAGTAATTCTCCCTCTCGCATAAGCGCTTATAGCGTTCTGCTGAGGGGAGATATCTGGAGATGGCCTCTAAGACCCATACACGGAGAGCAGCAGAGGACTGCTCGTGATGTTCTTTAAAATGGCGGGCTACACTATACTTCTCTAATCCCTGTTCCACAGTATTTCTATGCTCGCCGAAACCTTTTTCGGAGAGCACGTATGGTGCGGCCTACATAAAAGAGCCCACAGGGGCAGGTGAGGCAATACACGACGTATTCAGATCCACATGTAAAAAACTTGGGTATAATATATTGTTTGCCCTTACATATGAAATGTTTTTGTCTATGATTGACAAATTTGCAGGTAAGACACCGTGGTTTCCTGCACTGGTACATACCCTTAATATGAAAAAACGTAAGGGAAGCACTAGCTTGGGGCCTGGTATTCTTAATTTTACTAGGTGCTATTAAGGTTTTTATATTCCTAGCTCGACGGTAACTAACCAATGGATGATCAGAAATAGAGGGCTTCAAATGTGCATCCTCCATTAAAATAGGCCAATGTTTTCGTAGGATCTGCTCCATTCTACGGAACTGATTGTGGAATTGGGTAGTAAACCTGACGGGTTGTTGATGGTTGTCGGACTTTTTGACTATAATTTGTTCAGCATCAGTATGAAGGTATTTTTGAAATGCGCCTTCCACTAATGGTTCAGGGTAATCTTTATCAGCAAATTTGTTTTTTAGTATATGCCCATGTGTAATGTAATCATCTGAACGGGTACAGTTATGCCTAAGCCGGCAAAACTGGCTTTTTGGGATATTGTTGACCCAACTCGGATGATGACAACTGTTGTAATTTAAATAAGAGTTTCCCGCTGTAGGCTTGATGTAATTTTGGGAATGAATGGCATTGTCATTGTCGTGAGACAGTTCTAAGTCCAAAAAAACTAAGGATTTTTCATCTGTGACAAAGGTGAATGATAGACCCATATTGTTAGAATTACAGTACTCTACAAAAGGTGGGATGGAACTATCAGGACCATCCCAAATAATGATAATGTCGTCGATATAACGACCAAAAAAAATGAGATGTGCAGCGAAAGGGTTATTGAGCCAAATATTACATTTTTCCCAGTAGCCCATCGTCAAGTTGGCGTAACTAGGAGCAAAGTTAGCCCCCATGGCCGTTCCTTGTGTTTGGATGTAATATTCACTATCTATTTCAAAATAATTATGAGTAAGGCAAAATTTTAAGAGATCCAAGGGGAAGTGTGCTTGTCGGCAATTTAACATGGGGTCTTCGTTAAGGTAATGTTGTGTTGCCAGGAGGCCTATATCATGTGGAATTGATGTGTACAAAGATACCACATCTAGTGAAAGCCACCGATAGGTGTCTTCCCATCGATATTTTTTCAAAGTATCCAAAAGTTGGATTCCATCTTTAATATAGGACAGAAGAATGGCCACAAGGGGTTGAAGAAAATGATCGATGTATATGGAAAAATAGCTAGTCACACTTTCCATGGCGGCGACTATTGGTCTACCTGGAGGATTCTATGAATTCTTGTGGATCTTGGGAAGGTGGTATAACTGTTGTTATTTACATTACAACAGTTGTCATCATCCGAGTTGGGTCAACAATATCCCCAAAAGTCAGTTTTGCCGGCTTAGGCATAACTGTACCCGTTCAGATGATTACATTACACATGGGCATATACTAAAAAACAAATTACCCTGAACCATTAGTGGAAGGCGCATTTCAAAAATACCTTCATACTGATGCTGAACAAATTATAGTCAAAAAGTCGACAACCATCAACAACCCGTCAGGTTTACTACCCAATTCCACAATCAGTTCCGTAGAATGGAGCAGATCCTACGAAAACATTGGCCTATTTTAATGGAGGATCCACATTTGAAGTCCTCTATTTCTGATCATCCATTGGTTAGTTACCGACGAGCTAGGAATATAAAAACCTTAATAGCACCTAGTAAAATTAAGAATACCAGGCCCCAAGCTAGTGCTTCCCTTATGTTTTTTCATATTAAGGGTATGTACCAGTGCAGGAAACCACGGTGTCTTACCTGCAAATTTGTCAATCATAGACAAAAACATTTCATATGTAAGGGCAAACAATATATTATACCCAAGTTTTTTACATGTGGATCTGAATACGTCGTGTATTGCCTCACCTGCCCCTGTGGGCTCTTTTATGTAGGCCGCACCATACGTGCTCTCCGAAAAAGGTTTCGGCAAGCATAGAAATACTGTGGAACAGGGATTAGAGAAGTATAGTGTAGCCCGCCATTTTAAAGAACATCACGAGCAGTTCTCTGATGGGCTCCGTGTATGGGTCTTAGAGGCCATCTCCAGATATCTCCCCTCAGCAGAACGCTATAAGCGCTTATGCGAGAGGGAGAATTACTGGATATACACCCTTGATAGCCTCTCGCCTGGTGGCCTAAATGAGGGCATAGAAATTAATATTTTATTATAGTACTTATGTGTACCTGCTTTTATACCATGGCATTTTTTAATATATATAAATGGATTTTTTTATATATATATTTTTATATATATGTATATATCCATTTATATTTATATTTTATATACCATTTAACATGTAAAAATATATATATAATTTTTTTTTACATTATCATATACCACTGCTAGGTTCTGATGATGTTCACATCATAGACTAATCATTTCCCCTTTATTCCTTTTATATATAGATTAGTACTATTAGTTAAATTTGGGTGGTAATAACATGAGTATATGTTTTAACTCAAGGATGACCTCAGCTAGCTATAAATACATATTGTACTATCTATATTATGTCATAACTTTGCATGAGGTTTGTGTTGCAGATTCGCAACAATATGACACCTATTTATGCGCCTGTGGCTTTGTCCATGCGCGCCTCGTATTGAGCGATTGTGTGTTTTCATCAATGTTAGCCTGTATAATCGTTTACCCTTTACCATGGGCTTATGTCAGTATTCCTCTTATCAGGCTCAAAATTTTAAGTCCTGAGCTACTAGCCAGGCCTCAAGAGTTACTCGCCACCAGCTGCCCCACCTAATTCATACACTGCCCTGCGCCTAATTGCACCCGTAAACACGCCCTCGTAGATTATATCATGGAATGACAATGTTTTATGCAGAATCAAGTTCCAAAATTAAATATTACCAACAACAACTTTAACAAAATGGGACAGGGCACTGGGGGCAAACCAGAGGGACAGGGCACTGGGGGCAAACCAGAGGGACAGGGCACTGGGGGCAAACCAGAGGGACAGGGCACTAGAACTGGGTCTCTTCCCCATTCTCTTGCTGTCTCCTCTGCAACTCCCATCCATCCCCTCTTTCTCTCCCATTCATCTCATCATCAGGAGCCTGTGTGTGCGGCTCCACGCTTGCATGTCCCCACTTCCCCCTTTTATTCAGGCTTGCAGAGAGGAGAGGAGCTGCAGCACAGCGGGAGGGAGTACAATTCAGCGCTGAGATCCACACAATTGCACAGCCATTGACACCATAGCACAGCGCACACTGACAGCACACAGCACACATTGAGACCAGTCTGTTCACAGTACTCAGGCTAAACTTACATAGAGCACAAGGAGAAGAAAACTGCACAAACTAGAAGGCTGCCGCTCTCATGTCAGGGCAACTTTCAGTGAGCTCTGCACCGGAGTGGTAATTTTGGCAATCCTCCACCTCGCTCATTACTTTCTGCTCTCCAGCTACATTGGTCGGGGCCCGGGGGAGGGGGGCAGGCTCAGAGAGGTCATACTGTTGGGTTGGCTTAATGAGAATTGTAAGTAGAGCACCTGTGTACTGCTCTGCCTGTGCGCGGCTCACCAGACTACTTTTCCCGAGAATGTACTTTTCCTCTTCGGCCGCCAATCTCATCGGGACTCTAAGTGTAGGCACAGATTGGAGGGAGATTGGTCATGCAGCCCTGTCATCACTCACCCCCAGCATAAATGCTAGTAGGCGAGTGGAAATTTTGAGGGCTGCTCTTATTATTAGTAATCAGGCCACCTGTGGGATTTAGCTATTTTTGGGTTATCATTTTATGTATTTGTTATGGGTGGCATCCGTTTTTCACTTCAATGATTTAGCCAATAGGAATGTAATGGGTGGGCCGATTAGTGGCTATATTGCCCCTCACCAAAATGGCCAATACTATGCCTGATGAAGAGACACGAATGTCTTGAACGCGCGCACCCTCCCGCACCCGGAAGTGACTACAGACACGCAGCACACTGTGGAAACCAGCTCCCTTCTCTTTGGTTCCGAGAGCGTTCGGTCCCCACCGCCGCTGCCGCTTGTGGCAAGGATACAGCTACTTTCAGCACGAGTGACGACTGCCTCCACTGGGACTCCCGCGGATGACAGCTCATATGCTTCTATGCCTGACCTAACACTCGCTTTGTGAGTAGGTTTTTTATATACCTTTGAATTTTAAAATAAATTCTTCACCTGCTACGCTTAGAAGGCGCCGCTTTGTGTTTCTTTTACAACGGCTCAATGCCTACCACGTGAACGTAACCTACGCCCAGCCCCATTCACGTACTACTACGTAAACTACGTAAAATACGACGGCTGTTCCGTCGTCCATTGTAAGGTACCTGTAAAAGGTAGTGTCCGAAGTGGAAGTAGTGTGCTTGAGATCCAGGCAAAGCGTCGTCAGGCAAATAGTTCACAATCAAAATCCGGAGAAGAGTCAGGCAGGCTAAGGTCATTCACGATCTGGCGGCAAGGTACAAAATCAGCAGGCTGTAGAATAGTCGGGATATCAGGCAGGAGTTCAATACAAGGAAGATCACTGAAGTCAAAACACCCAGGGAAGAAATCCAAATAAACGGGCACTGAGTGATGACCTCACTTCCTATTTAAAGGCTGTCCAGATTGAGAATTGTCCACAGCTGGCAGCAGGTGGAGCTAGAGAGTATGATGTAGTGTTGAACACAGTAAGGACATTCCCAAAGTGTAGATCTCTTCTGTAGCACAACAGGTAAGGCTATGGTTTAAGAGACCAGGAAGATCCCGGTTCGAATACAACCCGGGTCATGACAGGGCCCCCTCCCCAATGGACCCCTCCGGGGGCCTAGCGGGGCTTAGTGGGAAACGAGGTATGGAAGTCTCGTATAAGAGAAGGGGCATGCAGATCTTTGGCTGGAACCCAGGAGCGGTCTGTGACAGGATACCCCTTCCAATGAACCAGATACCGAAGGCCACGGCCCTGTCTTCTGGAATCAAGAATCTTGGAGACTTCAAACTCATTTTGTCCATCAACAAGAACAGGAGGAGGTAGCTGTTGTGATCTGGAGTAGCGGTTGAAAATAGCTTTTTTGAGGAGTGAAACGTGGAACACGGGATGTATCCGGAGAGAAGAAGGTAATCTTAAGCGATAGGAAACTGGTCCAACTCGAGCAATGATCCTGTAAGGACCAATGAATCGAGGGCCCAATTTGGTAGAAGGTTGTTTCAGTCTCACATACTTGGTTGATAGCCAAACTCTGTCCCCCACCACATATGGAGGTATATGGCGTCTTCGTCTGTTGGAAAAAAGCCTGTACTTGCCTGCTGACTTCCGTAGTAATAAACAAATCTTCTTCCAATGTAGTAGAATATTTTTCACCCGCTGATCTGCTGCTGGTACACCAGAAGAAGGCTGAAGTAGGGGAAAAGTCTGAGGGTGATAGCCTAGGGCTGCGTAGAATGGTGTGGTATGAAGAGCACTGTGCCAACGGGAATTTAGGGCGAACTCAGCTAAAGGCAAATACTCAGACCAGTTGGAGTGTAAGGCATTGACATAATGTCGAAGGTAGGTTTCTAGGGTCTGGTTCATGCGTTCGGTTTGACCATCAGTTTGAGGGTGATGTGAGGTAGAGAGTGAGAGCGTTACTCCCAGTTTCTTGCAGAACGCTCTCCAGAATCGGGAAACGAACTGGGATCCGCGGTCTGAGATGACATTGGTAGGTATGCCATGATGTCTTACAATATGGGAAAGGAAAAGAGTGGACAGTGCTTTCGCTGTAGGTAATCCCGGAATCGGCACAAAATGAGACATTTTGGAAAAGCGATCCACTGTGACCCATATAGCAGTCATGCCCTCGGACTTGGGTAAGTCTACAATGAAGTCCATGGTCAAATGGGTCCAAGGCTGGCGAGGTGCCGGAAGTGGATGTAACAGTCCAGCAGGTAATGTGCGGGGTACTTTATTAGCAGCACAAGTTGGGCAGGAAGCCACATAGTCAGTAACATCCTTTTTCATACGAGGCCACCAGACATGACGCTGCAAGGTCTTAAGAGTGATGGTGACACCAGGATGACCGGATAACACGCCATCATGTGCCCAGAGGAGTATAGGTTTTCTGAGACTAGGGGCTACGTACAGGCGACCTGGTGGTATCTTCAATCCCTGGGGAACACGATTCTGGGTTTCTTGTAGCTGTTGGGAAAGGGCCGTAGAGATCTGTGCGACAATTTTGTGAGGTGGGATTATATACTGCTCGGCTGGTTGATCTTCTTCAGAGGAAGCGAACTGTCTGGAAAGAGCATCGGCTTTTTTGTTTCTATGCCCTGGAACGTAAGAAAGGACAAAATTAAAACGGGAGAAAAACAGAGCCCATCGAGCCTGACGTGAGTTCAGACGTCTAGCAGTCTGAAGATACAGTAGGTTTTTATGGTCAGTGAGGATAGTAAAAGGTTTGGAAGCCCCTTCCAGAAGATGTCGCCATTCAGACAATGCCAATTTGATGGCCAGTAGTTCTCGATTCCCAACATCATAATTCATCTCTGCCGGAGAAAACTTTCTAGAGAAAAAAGCTACTGGATGGATTCTACCAGACTTTGGCTGTCTCTGGGAGAGTACGGCACCTGCTCCAACCTCAGAGGCATCAACCTCAACAATGTACTGGAGGTCAGGATTTGGATGCTGAAGAATTGGAGCTTTAGTGAACATGTCCTTTAATCGCTGGAAAGCTGATTTTGCTTCTGAAGACCACGCCTTGCAATTTGTACCCTTCTTAGTCATGGCAGTAAGGGGTGCCGCAATGGAGGCAAAACTCTTAAGGGGTCTGTAGTAATTTGCAAATCCTAAAAAGCTTTGGAGTCCTCTTAAAGTGGTCGGTTGGGGCCATTGCAAGACAGCGGAAAGTTTTTGAGGGTCCATTTGGAAACCGTCAGCACTTATGATGTACCCAAGGAAAGGAATACAGCTTTGATGGAAACTGCATTTCTCGATTTTTGCATAAAGATGGTTTTCTCTAAGCCGTTGTAATACCTGTTTCACATGCGAGATGTGCTCTGGAAGAGTCTTGGAAAAGATTAAAATGTCGTCCAAGTAGATGATCACAAAACGGTTGCTGAAATCATGAAAAATTTCATTCATGAAACGTTGAAAGACAGCAGGTGCGTTACACAAGCCAAATGGCATGACCAAATATTCAAAGTGTCCATTACGAGTGTTGAATGCTGTCTTCCACTCGTCCCCCTCATTAATTCGAATCAGGTTATAAGCCCCTCGTAGGTCTAGCTTGGAGAATATAACAGCCCCCTTAAGTAGATCAAATAGTTCAAGAATGAGTGGCAAAGGGTAGGAGTCCTTTACGGTGATTTTATTTAACCCCCGATAGTCTATGCATGGTCGAAGGCCCCCATCTTTCTTTTCAACGAAGAAGAAACCTGCTCCTACTGGAGAAGAAGAGGGTCGGATAAAACCTCTTTCCAAGTTGTCTCTTACGTATTCCTCCATAGAGTTTTGTTCGGGCAGAGACAGGGGGTAGGTCTTTCCTTTGGGAAGAGGTGCTCCGGGAATCAATTTAATTGTACAGTCAAAAGGACGATGTGGAGGTAACACCTCTGCCTTTTGTTTGCAAAATACCTCTGCAAAGTCATGGTATTGACGAGGCAAGGTAGGTGGGATAGTCACAGGAGCCAACATGCAAGCAGAAAGTCTTTTGGGTTGAGACAAACAGCGAAGGCGACAGGACGATCCCCAGGAGGTTAGTTCTCCATTTTCCCAATCAAAAGAGGGGTTGTGAAGTTGTAACCATGGGTAACCAAGGATGATAGGCAAGGTAAGGGGAGAATCAATAAGAGACAAGACAACTTCCTCTTTGTGGAGGAGGCCTACCTGCAGGGTGATTGTCGTAGTCTCGAATTTCACAATACCATCTCCCAAGGGCTGTCCATTCAGGGTGGTAATGTTCAAGGGTCTAGACTTAGGAACAAACGGGATGTTGTTCTTTCTTGCAAAAGTGTAGTCCAAGAATATACCCGCAGCTCCGGAATCCACAAAAGCCTCACAGAAAACAAGCTTAGAAGATAAATGGATAGTAGCCGGGACAGTAATCTTGGTCTTGGAGGATCTACCTGTAAGGTCTAAGCCAGCTCCTCCAACACTGGTTAGACCCTGCCTTTTACGGGAGGGGCAGACAGATACTAAATGTCCTTTAAGTCCGCAGTACAGGCATAGGCCCAATGAACGCCTCCTTTGTTTCTCTGACTCAGTTAGGTGGAGACGGCTCACCTCCATGGGTTCCACAGGTGTCTGGGGTTCAACAGAGGTTTCAGGTTCTGGCTGAGGTGGTGCTTGGAAGTTAGGGGCCAAACGGTAAACTGGCCTAGGAAACTTGCGGGTTCTAAGTCTCTCTTGGCACCTTTCATGGTACCGGACATCCAGACGAACACACAGCTCTATGAATTTCTCAAGGTCTTCTGGGAGATCCTTATAGACTAATTTGTCCTTGATGCGATCCGTAAGACCTTTTCGGAAGGCTGCGCGTAATGCCCTTGAGTCCCAATTTGTTTCAGCAGCAAGGGTGCAGAACTCAATAGCATACTGTGCCACAGATCTGGTGTCTTGTTGTATGTCCAAGAGGGAGTACTCAGCTGCAGAAACTCTACCTGGCTTGTCAAATACAATCTGGAGAGAGGCCAGAAATTTTTCAGCATCTTGGAGTACAGGATCGTTGCGTTCCAAATAAGGAGAGACCCAGGCCAGGGCCTTCCCCTTTAACAAGGAAATTACAAAAGTCACTTTGGCAGACGAAGTGCTAAAAGTCGCAGGGTTGTTGTGGAAATGCAAACGGCAAACATTTAAAAAGCCTCTGCAGTCCTCAGTATCACCACCAAACTTGTCAGGCAAGGGAAGTTTTGGTGGTACAGAAGAGGCGGGTTGGACCGTAGCAGGAGTAGGATCCGGAGTCTGAACCGTTGCAGAGGAACCAGGCAAACAAGATTTGAGCATGGTGCAGAGTTCATCTAACTTGGCGTCCAGGGAAGAAAGATGCTGTTCATGAGCTCCGATCAATTGTCCCTGACGTGTAATCGCCTTAACAATCTCAGCAGGGTCCACTGCCATTGTGGCCCGTTTATTATGTAAGGTACCTGTAAAAGGTAGTGTCCGAAGTGGAAGTAGTGTGCTTGAGATCCAGGCAAAGCGTCGTCAGGCAAATAGTTCACAATCAAAATCCGGAGAAGAGTCAGGCAGGCTAAGGTCATTCACGATCTGGCGGCAAGGTACAAAATCAGCAGGCTGTAGAATAGTCGGGATATCAGGCAGGAGTTCAATACAAGGAAGATCACTGAAGTCAAAACACCCAGGGAAGAAATCCAAATAAACGGGCACTGAGTGATGACCTCACTTCCTATTTAAAGGCTGTCCAGATTGAGAATTGTCCACAGCTGGCAGCAGGTGGAGCTAGAGAGTATGATGTAGTGTTGAACACAGTAAGGACATTCCCAAAGTGTAGATCTCTTCTGTAGCACAACAGGTAAGGCTATGGTTTAAGAGACCAGGAAGATCCCGGTTCGAATACAACCCGGGTCATGACATCCATACCTTTGCATGGGATGCGCCTCCTATAGGTGGAATAACTTTACGCCGGACGTACGCCTTACGTAAACGGCGTATATTACTGCGACAGGCGCAAGTACGTTCGTGAATCAGCGTATCTCGGTCATTTACATATTCAACGCATAAATCAATGGAAGTGCCCCTTGCGGCCAGCGTAAATATGCGCCCAAGATACGACGGCGTAGGGAACTTACGTCGGTCGGACGAAGCCATATTTCAGGCGTATCTTGCATTAAGAATCAGGTGCATAGATACGACGGCGCATCTGTGCACTTACGCTGCGTATCTCAAGATACATCAGCATAAGTGTTACCTGAATCCAGGCCATTGTTTATATTACACAGTGCACCTTTAAATTATAAAGTGTCTTTCCCAATGTTCACCATACATTAACCACTTGGGATCCGCCTGCCGTCAATTGACGGCTACAGTGCGGATCCCAAAAGCCAAACCGCCGTCAATTGACGGCCGCCCCTTTGGGCGTTCCCCGCGCGCGCTCCAGAGCGCGCTGCGGGGAAAATCTGTGTTGGCCGTGTCCCTCGGACACAGCCAATTACAGATCGCCGCGAACGGCCAATCAGAGTGGCCGTTCGCGAGGCGATCTGTGCGGCCAATGAGAGAGGATCTCATATGTAAACATATGAGATCATCTCTCATTGCCGTTTTACACAGAGACAGCGGTGCTGTCTCTGGAGAGGAGACCGATCTGTGTCTCTTGTACATAGAGACATAGATCGGTCACCCCCCCTCCACCTACAGTTAGAACACTAAGCAGGGATACATTTAACCCCTTCCTCACCCCCTAGTGTTAACCCCTTCAATGCCAGTCACATTTATACTGTAATTAGTGCATATTTATAGCACTGATCGCAGTATAAATGTGAATGGCGCCAAAAATGTGTCCGATGTGTCCGCCATAACGTCGCAGTCCATTAAAAATCGCAAATCGCCGCCATTTCTAGTAAAAAAAATAATTAAAAAAAAATAATTCTGTCCCCTATTTTGTAAGCGCTATAACTTTTGCGCAAACCAGTCGCTTATTGCGATTTTTTTTTTTTTTTGTTTACCAAAAATATGTAGAAGAATACGTATCGGCCTAAACTGAGAAAAAAAAATGTTATTTTTTTTTTAAATTGGGATATTTATTATAGCAAGAAGTAAAAAATATTGTATTTTTTTCAAAATTGTCTCACTTTTTTGTTTATAGCGCAAAAAATAAAAACCGCACAGGCGATTAAATACCACCAAAAGAAAGCTCTACTTGTGGGGAAAAAAGGACGTCAATTTTGTTTGGGAGCCACGTCGC
Organism: Rana temporaria; assembly: GCF_905171775.1. Lineage (NCBI taxonomy): Eukaryota > Metazoa > Chordata > Amphibia > Anura > Ranidae > Rana > Rana temporaria. The sequence continues at coordinate 12,532,824 of NC_053496.1, forward strand.
ACGACCGCGCAATTGTTAGTTAAAGCGATGCAGTGCCGAAAGCTGAAATTTCACCTGGGCAGGAGGGGGGTATATGTGCCCAGTAAGCAAGTGGTTAATACGTAGTAAACCACGTAACATTGGTCTATAATTAGTATACACTAAACCATATATCAATCACAAAAATTTAAAAAAATGTCCATGCAAACTTGAAAGTTCTTGCAGTATGCTCTTATTTTATCACCTTTTTAATTGGGCAACTTCACCCATGTGTCACCACCATCAACAATCCAGAGAACTCTCCATAAACACAGGACCCCTCGATTTGAGTGGGTCACAATGCGCACTATCCCCTCTGAGGATCACTCTTCCAGGAACTGGACCAAATATGCACTCTCCAATGCCATCAAACAACCGGGTGAAAAGAAGTGCTCCAATAGTGTAAAACACTAAACCATGGCATAGTGACATCATCATAAAGAAACGTACATCGATATAGAGTGATAGGAAGTGACATCAAACTGCGCGAGACACCCAGAAGTGGTGAGAGGCCTACATTGATCGGGTACATGTCCCACACTCACATGATACAGTGGAGTGGGGACTGCAATGCAATAGAATAGAATGTGTAATGCCGGGTGTAAGGAAGATTGCACTATATAATGTAAGCGGTTAAGATGGTAGCTTTATTATGGTGATTTTTATTAAAATAGAAAGGTTTTAAATTATTGGAGCTTTTTTTTCCCCTGGTTGTTTGAAGGCATTGGAGAGTAAATATTTGGTCCCTGGAGGGGATAAGGTGCATTGTGACCCACTCAAATCGAGGGGTCCTGGGTTTCTAGTGAGTTCTCTGGATTGTTGGCGGCCAGTGGCGTACCTAGGGGGTCCGCCCTGGGTGAAAGACATGGGGGTATCAGGCACTGCCCAGGGACCCTGGTGCATGTGGAGCCCCTGGGCAGTCCCTGTCATTGCAGCTTTTTAAAAAATTGATCTGAGAAGCACAGAGCTCAGCGGTGTGGGAGAGGCTGTCAGTAACTCCCCTGTCATCTCATCTCAAGTTAGGCTGTCCCTTGGGGATGTTCACGATCTCCCGAGGCAGCTGGAGTTGGTGGGCGAGTTCGGGGTGTGGCTTCCTCCTCCACTGCTCCTACAGACTCCTCCCCTCAGGCAGGAGAAAGAGGAGGAGAGACCACAGCAGCCCGGGAATCTTCATCACTTGACATGTTGTAAGTGACTGTGCAGTGCATATTGTCACAACATGCAGACCTAATCTGTGTCTATATATCACCCTAACTTGTCCCTATATACCATCCTAACCTGTCGCTATATATCACTGTTCTGTCTCAGCAATCGGTTGTACCTGTGACAAGCTTCTTGTAGACCCAGTCTGTAAGGATGTATGCAGCAGGTTGAATGATGACTTTAACAGACAGTTTACTCAATGAATAAAGACTCCAGAGGTGTTTTCCAATGCTTCTTTATGCTTCAAGGTAACAAGGATATGAACATAGAGGCTTTTTCATAGGTAAATTTCCAATGAAGTTACACAGCTCCCACACTCTGCAGACTTTCAAAGCAACTAAAGCAAAATGGAGTTTAGAGCAGGAAATGGAGGGTGGGAACAACCAAACTAGCCAGAACAGCAGGGGGGTAAGGATCATACCAAATAACATAGTAACATAACATGAAATAACAACTGCTAGACAGTAAAAGCTGCGTGACAGCACACTCCCCGCCTGGTATCGTGAGATACCACTATACTCTACATTGTTTTCTTTTAACATACTATTAACATTGCATACAGTAACATGCTATCTAACCTTCTTAAGTCTAAAAGCTAGCTATATTATATGTCTTAAGTGGCTCCTTCACATAACGCTGATCAGAATTTTTGGAAGCAGGCATTATTAGGACTGTCTCTGTGACTGGTCTCAGGAAGGTTTTTGAAGCCCCATCCTTAACGATCCTGACTTCCACACTTCGGACTCTTCCATCATCACTGGTGATGGCCTTTGTAATAAGTCCAACTGGCCACTGGATCTGGTGAGCTTGCTGGTCTTTTAGCAGGATCAGATCCCCTTCCTTTAAGTTTGGCTTCTGGGTTTGCCAATTTTTACGTCCTTGAAGAAGTGTGAGGTATTCCTTCCTCCATCTGTCCCAGGAACAACCTGCAAGGTATTGAGCGTATCTCCACCGACGTCTATATATGTCCTTTTCATCGAAGATACCCTTTGGCGCTGGAATCTGTCCAATCTTCCGGCTCAATAATGTAGCTGGAGTTAAGATAGTCAGAAATTCTGGGTCTGTAGATACTGCAGTCAACGGTCTTGAGTTGATTATTGCTGCAACCTCAGCAAGAAATGTGGTGAGCACTTCATGGGTAAGGCGTGAAGAACTCACATCAAGCAACATTGAATCCAGTATGTGCCTTGCCATCCCAATCATGCGTTCCCACGCTCCGCCCATGTGAGAAGAGTGTGGTGGGTTGAATTTCCACACGCAGCCTTGATCACTCAAATAACTTCCAACTTGTTGTCGGTCTATCTGTAACTCTCTACAAGCACCAATGAAGTTAGTCCGATCTCAACATCTTCACGGGACCTCTTAGAGCAAGAAATCTCCTTAGAGCATTGATAAAACTTGAAGTGTCCATTGATTCGATCACTTCAATATGTACAGCTCTAATGCCCTGTACCCACGATCACTTTTTGTGATGAAAAAAAATGTCATTTTTTATCATGAAAAAAATTACATTTTTCCAACTTCATCATTAAAAATGATGTTGCCTACACACCATCGTTTTTGAAAAATGATGAACAAAGTGACGGCACTCTAAAGGGGAAGTTCTATTCGCCTTGAGGCTGATTTTAGCTGGTTACTTGTTAGTAAAAGACAATTTGTGCTTTTTTGTCTGTTACATGAATGTGCTTACTCCATTATGAATGGTAGTTTTACCTCCCGTCTCATAACTTGTTTCTGGGCATGTGCGGGTTTAAAATTACATTTTAAAAAATGACATAAAAAATTGAAGCATGTTCTAATTTTTTTTTTGGTCGTTTTTCAGAAGACAAAAAATTATGTTTTGCCCACACACGATCATTTTAAATGACATTTTTAAAAATGTCATTTTATTTCATTACAAAAAGTGATCGTGTGTACAGGGCATTACACTTAAGCAGGTGAACATTACAGCCCATCTTTTGCTATTGACTTGACCACCACGAGTTCTTCTTGCCGTTACTGTCCATGGACCAAATATATCGATTCCGACATATGCAAAGGGTGTATATTCACTCAGTCTGTCTGCGGGTAGGTCTGCTATCTGTTGACTCTGCTGTCTGCCTCTTAACTTCTGACATCTATCCAGAACCCTGCAACTCTAATAGCACCTTCTGTGTAGTGTCTTCCTTGATGTCTGATTCTCTCGTGGTAATGCCGAATAATCAAGGTTGCCAAATGGTGGCTTCTTGGTACTATCAAGGGGTTTTGTTCTCTCTTTAGCAAGTTTGACTTATTTAGTCATCCACCGACTCAAAGCATGCCTTCATTGTCGATTATTGGGTTCAGTTTGAGTAGTGGGCTACTCTTTGAGACTGGTCTATTGTCTCTCAAGCATTTAATCTCTTCTGCAAAGACTTCTTCTTGCACAAGACGTATGACGAACAATTCTGCGTTCTCGTACTCTAACGCATTGGGTGACTTCTTGCAAGTGTGCCATCCATGACAAGACGATGTCTGATTGGGCTTGTGGAAAGTCTGGGCAATATGTCTCAATCTTGCTATAGTCTTGACCAATCTTTTCCAAGAAGAGAAACGTTCAAAGCATCTCGCTTCCAAGTTTCTTCTTGAGCAGATGTTGGAACTCAATGTTATCACTTCAGGGCGGATTTCTGGATCAGTATCTGGATCCACCAGGTGGAAATCAATATCTTCTGTTGAATTTGTAGAAGACTGGTCCGATAAAAACTTGGGTCCTGAAAACCAAATGGTTTGCGTGAGGACAACTGCTGGCACTGACATCGTTGCAATGTCTGCGGGATTCAAAACAGTCGGGACATAGTTCCATTGTTCAGGTCTACTGACTTTTCTTATTCGTTCTACCCTGTTAGCCACGTACACATAGAACCTCCTTACACTGTTGCATATGTAGCCAAGTACGACCTTGCTGTCAGTGTAGTACTTAACCTGATCAATTTCAGCGTCCATTTCATTTTGCAGGAATTCTGCGACGTCGACGTTCTAGGGTTGCGCCACACAATTCTAATCTTGGAATAGTGTGAGCAGGTTTTGGAGCTAATTTGGCTCTTCCTAGTAGAAAACCGACATAGGATCTCCCGGAGGGATCTATGATCTTGAGATAGGCCACAGCCGCTATAGCCTCGGTAGATGCATCGCAAAAGACGTGAATTTCCTTCCTCAGACTTCTTGAAGTTGAAGTGGGTGAATAGCAGCGCGGGATATTAAGTTCTTTCAGCACTTTCATGGAGTTTCTCCATTTCTCCCATCTAGGCAGCAGGTCTACTGGCAGAGGGGCGTCTGTCACTCGCTCAGTAAGCTGGCGAAGTATGGATCTCCCTTGGACGGTAACTGGAGTCACAAAGCCTAGGGGATCGTAAAAGCTATTAACAGTTGACAGGACTCCTTGTCTGGTGAATGGCTTCTTGGAGTCAGATACCTGAAAGGTGAATGTGTCTGAAGTTATATTCCAGAGAAGACCGAGACTCCTTTGAGTGGGTAGGAACTGAGTGATTGAGTCAAAGACTATTCTGATTTGCCCCGGTTTACGAGGATGGTAGACTCCAAAGGATGGAAGGTACCAGCATTCTTCACCTTCCTTAAGGTCTGGTGCTGGTTCAGCATGAAGGTTATCTAAAATCTTCTGCATAAATGCTAGAAAATGCTCTTGCATCTCAGGTTTGTTACAGAGAGTTTTCTTAAGTGAAGCAAATCTGGTTAAAGCGTGTCCTCGATTGTTAGGGAGAGTAGGCCTTGGTACTCGGAAGGGTAATGGAGCTACCCAACTGTTGGAATTGTCCTTGAAGAACTCTTCATCCATAATCTTGATGAACTCCTTGTCTTCGACTGAAGGGGCAATCTTGTTGTCATCGCAAGTAGTCTGGTACACTGAATCATCAAGGTCCTTCTGAGAAGTGAGCTTGCAGTTTATACCTTGGAGTGCTTGATATGGAACTTCGTTTTTAAAAATCAAGTCTTTCCTTCACATAATAATGCAATGGACATTTCATCGACCGATAGGCAACATTGGTTTTGTAGGAAGCTACATCCAAGAGCTTGTGAGATTGATCTAAACAGACTTCTCCTATTATCACCCATCCAAGATCTAGTTTCTGGGCCTGAGGAGCATCGTCTGGACCGTTACATAACTCTCTTATTTTATGGACTCTAGGGCCCAGATTCAGAAAGGACTTACGACGGCGCAGCGCCATGTACGTCGTCGTAAGTCCTAATCTGAGCTGTCGTATCTATGTGCCTGATTCTTAGAATCAGTTACACATAGATATCCATTAGATCCGATAGCCGTAAGTCTCTTACGCCGTCGGATCTTAACTGCATTTTTTTTTACCGCTAGTTGGCGCTTCCGTCGAATTCCGCGTCGAGTATGCAAATTAGCTAGATACGCGAATTCCCGAACATACGCGCGGCCGACGCAGTACAGATACAAAGTTTACGTTAGGCTTTTCCCGGCGTAAAGTTGCCCCTGCTATATGAGGCGAAGCCAATGTTAAGTATGGCCGTCGTTCCCGCAACGAAATTTGAAATTTTTAAGTCGTTTGCGTAAGTCGTCCGTGAATGGGGCTGGACGTCATTTACGTTCACGTCGAAACCAATGACGTCCTTGCGGCGTACTTTGGAGCAATGCACACTGGGAAATTCCACGGACGGCGCATGCGCCGTTCCGTAAAAACTTCAATCACGTTGGGTCACAGTTGTTTTACATAAAACACGCTCCCTGATCCAAATTTGAATGAGGCTGGCTTACGCTGGTCGATTTACGCTAAGCCGCCGCAACTTACTGAGCAAAAGCTTTGAGAATACAGCACTTGCCTGTGTAAGTTGCGGAGGCGAAACGTAAATCAGTAAGTTGCGGGGCTGTACGTGAATCTGCCCCTAGGATCGTCTCTCCCTAGTAGAATCAAAATCTTAACATCCTTGTTAAGTGGTGGAATGTAGTCAGCAATGTGGCTTAAATAGGGGTTATGACGTGCAGCCTCTGGTGTGGGGATTTCTTATCTGTTGTTCGGCAGCTGATCACATTCGATTAGAGTTGGAAGAGGAAACTCTATGTCCTCATATTCTGATGCCACTATGAAGCCATGGGCTCTTCTTCCAGAAGTATTGATCGTTCCTGCACATGTCTGCAAGGTATAGGACCAGGCCTCTCCATGAATGTTGAATAGGTCGAAGAATTCTCTGTACTGGCCAATGAACGATTGCTCTGATCATCGAGTATGGCATACATTTTTATGGAATTTTGTGTGCATCCTTCAGGAAAAACCCATACAAGACATATCTTGCTACAAGACTTGCTATGAAGCCCTTCTCCACATACCTCTGTACACCTTGTGGTTACAGGGTTGGCATGTTGCTCAGTTCTCTCCCTGCCATCATCTGATGTAGGGTTGGAGTTGCTGCCGGGTGAAGGTTTCCTTTTGAACAGGTCTGAATGAAGAGCGTCCACATGTTTGGCACTGTTACACAGAGAACATCTGATGGTGATCTTACAGTCTCTTGCTAAATGATCGGAGGATGCACAACACTTGAAACAGATATTATGCTCTTTGAGAAATGACTTGCGTTCTTCAATAGGCTTGTCCTTAAATGCATGACATTTGGAGAGAGAATGTGGCGCATTATGGATAGGACACTGTTGTTTGAGATTGTTTGCCTTAATGCCTGTAGCCAAGACGTTGGATGCTATCTCGGTCTTCCTCACGGCAATAGGATGCTTTAAATCCTTAATCCTTTACTATTGGTGGCAATGCCCCTTGAAGTGGTTAAAGGAATGGTGGTGGTATCTGGATAGAAGAAGCTTGGGTCAATCTTGGATTTTGCAACGTTCCGGATGACCTCTGCAAAGTAATAAAAAGGAGGGAAGGAAACATGATGTTCATACTTATATTTTGATCCTACACTAGTCCACTTTCCCTGAAGATGACTAGGCAACCTTGCTACAATAGGATTTACGCCCTGAGCAGTGTCTAAATAGCTAAGACCTGGTAAACTAGGATCTAACTTAGCAATTTCAAGTTCATGAAGGAGGTCACCTAACTCTCTAAGCTTATGATTGTCTTTAACAGAGATCTTAGGAAAATCGTTTAGTCTCTGGAATAAGGCAGATTCAATGACTTCGGGACTCCCATAGTCCTGTTCCCAGGCAGCATCAAGGCCTGCTTTAAATTTATAGATGTAAACAGATTTAAGTCTCTTTACTTGTTCTGAAGATTGTCGCCCCAAATACTTTATTAGTAAGTCGAGTTCTGATTGAGGTTGAACGCCCAAGCTCTTGATTACCGCCTTAAATGTAGATCTCCAACTCCTGTAGTTCTCTTGGCGGTCATCAAATCTAGACAGTCCAGTTGTAATCAATTCTCGTAGAGCCATACACTTGCTGAGCTCCACAGCGTCGATGCTTTCAGTTTTTATAGCCACGGGGGATACTGATGGTGCGCCAACTTGGACCATGGTTGGTATCTGATGTTGGCTGGTAGGTGGAGCGAAAGGTGTTGCAGATAGGTTTAATCTGACGTCTGAAGGTCTCCTTTTGAACAGGTCTGACGTCTGAAGGTCTCTGAGCATTTGAAGTTGAAGAGAGCTGTATCACAGGGGTCATAGAGTTCATCCTGTAGTATTTTGCTGTACCCTTGTAATCTCTATTCGCATAGGGTTGCGGTGGCACCTGAGTCGCGTAGGTTGACTCACTTTATTTTGTGACATTTGGTAGTTGCGGAGTGTCTCTGTTAGCAGGTGGGTCTAGTTGACCAGCTTGATTTGGTGACACGTTGCCTTCTGGTCCACATGCTGGATGATTATGAGAAAAATCTCCAATTGTAGGTGGGACTGTAATGTTGTGGTTCTGGCTTAAGACGAACTGTAGGGTCATTTCAACTGGGTCTTGACAAGCAGCCAAGCTGGGACAAGCTGCTCCTTCTTCTTCCAATAGGGCTTGTTCCAAGACGGATAATTCCGCCAATGCTACTTCCTTTTCTTTACTCTTCTGAGGGATTTCTAGCTGAGCCTCTGTTTCTGCTTGAATGCGTTTTAGCTTCTGCTTTGATGGCTGCTTCTCTTTCAGAGCAGGCGGCTTGAACCTGGGGTGCTGCGACCTTCTGGCGAGCTTTGACTATTTGGTCGCTCAGTGTTGACCTTACAGAGCAGGACCGCAGTGACTTAGAAGAGGATTTATGATAGGAGCGGGCAGATCTAGAAGATATTCCTGAGTGTCTGGAAGAAGCAGATTTACAGGATTTAGTTTCATGTAGCTGTTCTAATCTACCCTCTATCTGTGCCTTTGCTTCAAGATATGTGCTATGCCTCTGCTGGTCAGTAGAAGTAAAGTCCTTTAATTCCACTGCGGCTTCCTCAATGATGTAATGCGACAATAGGGAATAGTACTTCTCAGAAAGTCTTTTATAATTCTCAAATGCCTTCTTAACCCTTGAGAGAGCAGTGTTCAATTGCTCAGGATTGTTGCTAGTTTCATTACTGGTTGTTATACAACTTAAAGTCTTATCCCATAATGCAGTCAGGTTACTAGATGTTTCTTCCTTACTTGCTTCATTAACCTCCCTTGCCTTCAAGGATGGATGAGGGCCTCTAGCAGGATGAGCAGAATGAAGTAAGGAGTCTGCTTTATCTTGATTAAATGCAGGTAACTCTGTGGGATCTCTGTCAGACATAATGACAAGTGCTGTAGTTTTGGTGTCTTGTTAGAAATCTGCCAGAGCTGAGCTCTGTAGGTGGTGACTTCTGTTGTTAAGCAGATGAACTGAGGAGCTGGATGTTTGTGACAAAGAGCCAGCTAATGCTGCAACTGGTTCAGACTGGATAGCTCAGCTCAATGCAAAGTTCACTATCACTTTATACAGGCAGGAATATACAGTTATTTCAGTAGATTCACAACCAAAACAGCTTGACAATGATGAATCCTAGGGACTTGATATAGCTATGAAACACAGTCCTTGAGCAGTTCAAAAGGTACTTATTGCTCCCTAATAAAGGTAAAACTTATTTAAGCTGGTATTACTAGAGAAGTGGGTCTACAGCACGGACCAAAAATCCCTGGCAGTGAAGTCTTTAACAGTTATGGAGCATTGAGTAGGAGGCTGGCTTCATACACAGAGTAATGCTTCTGGTGGCTTCAGGAGTCACACACAGGCCCAACTCTCAGAGCACAGCCTGCAGATGGTATCCTGTCTTAGGATGTTTGTTCTTCACACACACGTGGTTACTCACGTTTCTGAAGCTGCAGAGATAGCTGTGTGATGGATTCTTCTGGAAATGTACTGTTCTGTCTCAGCAATTGGTTGTACCTGTGACAAGCTTCTTGTAGACCCAGTCTGTAAGGATGTATGCAGCAGGTTGAATGATGACTTTAACAGACGGTTTACTCAATGAATAAAGACTCCAGATGTGTTTTCCAATGCTTCTTTATGCTTCAAGGTAACAAGGATATGAACATAGAGGCTTTTTCATAGGTACATTTCCAATGAAGTTACACATCTCCCACACTCTGCAGACTTTCAAAGCAACTAAAGCAAAATGGAGTTTAGAGCAGGAAATGGAGGGTGGGAACAACCAAACTAGCCAGAACAGCAGGGGGGTAAGGATCATACCAAATAACATAGTAACATAACATGAAATAACAACTGCTAGACAGTAAAAGCTGTGTGACAGCACAATCACCCTAACCTGGCACTGTATACCACCCTAACCTGTCTCTAGATACCACCCTAACATTATATACCACCCTAACCTGGCTCTATATGCCACCCTAACCTGGCTCAATACAGCACCCTAACCTGGCTCTATACAGCACCCTAACCTGTCTCTCTCTCTATATATATATATATATTGTGATGGTGTGACTCTGTCCTACATGAATGATGGCGGGTTTTCGCCATATTTTGGAGAGACAGACACCTTTATTACACAGCTGTGTGGTCAGCTTTTTAAGTCTGACCTGAACAGCATTCAGGGCCCCACCCCACAGACCAGAGGTCTGTGCTAAGGAGTCAGGTGACTCCCAAAGCTCTGTGAGAGAAGTCACAGAGTGAATGCATCTCTGCAGGAGGCATAGGTCATTAATATTGGAGCAGCAAGACGTAAGCTAGATGTGTGCTTATCTTTGGAACTGGTAGTTCTGAGGAGCAGAACTTGGGGCCTAAGCTAAAGGCCTGAAACAGCAGGACGGCTAGTGTGAAAGCCGGGAGGCTGAACTGTTGATTCTTTTTCAAGATACAAGAATGATGGAACCCCTGCGAGGGCTGCTAATGTATATGTGAACTTTTGATGATTTTAAATAAAAGTGGGCTAACAAGCCCTTAAAAAACGCACCTACCGTTGCAGTCTGTTCCCGCAAGGTTACATATGGTGTCAGAAGTGGGATTGGCTGCGGGCAGTTTGGAAGAGTTCCAGATCCATGCATACCAAAAACAGTGAGTAAAAGAAACTGTGGGCCAGATTCAGAAAGATCAGCGGATCTTTCTGCTGGCGTAACGTTTCTCATTTACGCTACGCCGGCTCAAGTTTACAGGCAAGTGCTTTGTGAATAAAGCATCTGCCTGTAAAGTTGAGCCGGCGTAGCGTAAATCCCCCGGCGGAATTCAAATTCCACGGGTAGGGGGCGTGTAGCATTTAAATCAAGCGCGTCCCCGCGCCGGACGAACTGCGCATGCGCCGGCCGCGACTGAATCCCAGTGCGCATGCTCCAAATGACGTCGGGAAATCGTCATGTTTTCGATGTGAACGTAAATTCCGTCCATCCGTATTAGCGAACGACTTACGCAAACTACGTAAAATTTAAAAACTCGGCGCGGGAACGACGCCCATACTTAACATTAGCTACCCCTCATATAGCAGGGGTAACTATACGCCGGAAAAAGCCGAACGCAAACGACGTAAAAAAAAAGCGCCGGGCGGTCGTTCGTTTCTGAATCGGCGTAAATCCTCATTTGCATATTCCTCGCGTAAAACATACGGAAGCGCCACCTAGCGGCCAGCCTGGAATTGCAGCCTAAGATCCGACGGTGTAAGACACTTACACCTGGCGGATCTTAGGGAGATCTATGCGTAACTGATTCTCTGAATCAGTCGCATAGATACGACCGGCCGGACTCAGATATACGACGGCGTATCAGGAGATACGCCGTCGTATCTCTTTCTGAATCCGGCCCTTTGTGTTTTGCAGCAATGCTGTGTGGCAGCCAGGCGAACTACATTGCACAGGAGTTCAATTGAAGGACTGTGTTGCATACAGGTGCTGTACCTGTGGAAGTGAATCCACTTGGGAAGCTCCAGTGAGTGGATGGTTCGAGCGGAATCGCAAAGCGTGACGCCTGCTTGTGAAAGGGTGCTGTTTGCAAGTCTTGGAGTCAGTACGCCAAAATTTTCCTGTGTAAAAAAACAACTGTGTTAAAGAAACACTTGCCCTTTTGCAGTGATGGGGAGGTCAAAACGCAAAAAGGAAGCAATGTTTGCTGACATGAGAGTTGGTGTTGTTCCCAGCAACACAGCTGAAATGAGTGCACAAGTGATTGCGAGTATGGAGAAGACACCAGGGTTTGAGGCTGCAGTGGATTGGTGCAAGCAAGTAAGCAAGAAACAAGTGTGCTGTTTGCGGGGCAGTGAGTAGGGGAATGAAGTTTCCAAATGCCTTTTGTCGCAAGCTTCAGCAAAACAAAGGTATGAGAAGTCTGCTCTAAGTGTAAAGAGTAAGCAGATGGGTGCAGTTGCCCATAGTGACGTCTATGATGTCAGGTCAGTGGACCGCAAGACAAGGATATTGCCGACAGAGGATCGTGGCAAGTTGAAAGCAACAATGCTTCAAGAAACGCAAAGTCCCTGCGTTTGGGAGAGTCGCCTGGCACCGTGCCTGGAATGTGGTCAGCTGGGGCACGGCATATTTTCTTGCCCTAGATTCTGGGGTACAGCTGGAGGGGATGCTAAACAGTGGGAGATGCCGGCTGTAATTTAATCCTGTGGCCACCTGGGGGAGTTGGCCAGTGATTATGCAACTGAGAGACAGCGCACTCAAGTGAAGATCGACTACGGAATATGGTAAGACTTTTGCAGTTTCTGTTTCAAGTGAAGTGTGTCCGGTGAGGAGATCGGCAGAAGTTGTAAAGATGGACTTGCTGCAGTGTGTTACCCAGATCAGTGGGGAGACACAGGTTAAAGCCCTGCTTGCAGCAGGGTCAAGGTCTGAAATGGACTATGGGTGCACCTAAGGTAGTCCAGCAGAATGTTGAGAGAGATGTATTAGGGGTGACCAAAACAGTTGGTGTGTCATGTTCCCTAGCGATAGAGACAGCTGCTGCGGAGTTGCCAAGGGAAACCGCCAAGGAGCCTGTATTGGTAAGGCAAGGGGTTTCCCAGGACAACTGTGAAGCCGCCCTAGTGGGCAAAATAGTTCCTTTGGAGAGGAAGGGTGATGTGATGAGTCGCATGCAGGTTGCCATGCATTCTAACAAAAGTCAATCTGATAGAGATTATAAAACTGCTATGTTTTTGAATGCTGATGTTGAATATATTGCTGGTGATACTTGTACTTATGGCATGGCTCAAAATTTCAAGCCCTAAGCTACTAGCCAGGCCTCAAGAGTAACTCGCCACCAATTGCCCCACCTAATTCATACACTGCTCCACGCCTAATTGCGCCCCTAAGCACGCCCTCGTAGATTATCTCATGGAATGACACTGTTAAACGTTTTATGCAGAATCAAGTTACACAATTAAATATTACCAAAAGCAACTTTAACAAAATGGGACAGGGCACTGGGGACAGACCAGAGGGACAGGGCACTGGGGGCAGACCAGAGGGACAGGGCACTAGAACTGGATCTCTTCCCCCATTCTCTTGCTGTCTCCTTTGCAACTCCCATCCATCCTCTCTCTCCCTCTCCTATTCATCTCATCATCAGGAGCCTGTGTGTGCGGCTCCACGCTTGCATGTCCCCACTTCCCCCTTTTATTCAGGCTGGCAGAGAGGAGAGGAGCTGCAGCACAGCGGGAGGGAGTACAATCCAGCGCCGAGATCCACACAACTGCACAGCCGTTGACACCATAGCACAGCGCACACTGACACTGCACAGCACACATTGACACCAGTCTGCTCACAGTGCTCAGGCTGAACTGCTGGACACCTACATAGAGCACAAGGAGAAGAAAACTGCACAAACTGGAAGGCTGCCACTCTCATGTCAGGGCAACTTTCAGTGAGCGCTGCACTGCCTACCTTGGACACCTGGAGTGGTAATTTTCGCAATCCTCCACCTGACTCATTATTTCCTGCTCCCTGCTCTCTGCTCTCCAGCTACATTGGTCGGGGGAGGGGGGCAGGCTCAGAGAGGTCATACTGTTAGGTCCCATGGCTTAATGAGAATTGTAAGGAGAGCACCTGTGTACTGCTCTGCCTGTGCGCGGCTCACCAGACTACTTTTCCCGAGCATGCACCTTTCCTCTTCGGCCGCCAATCGCATCGGGGCTCTTAGTGTAGGCACAGATTGAAGGGACATTGGTCATGCAGCCCTGTCATCACTCGCCCCCAGCTTAAATCCACTCGCCAAATGCTAGCAGGCGAGTGGAAATTTTGAGGGCTGACTTATGGTAATGTGAGGCTTAATAAGGTAGGGGTGATCGTCAAGCAGGATATGTGATTCCCCTTAGCAACGGTAGATAAGGCTGCAGAGTTGTCCTTAGAAACCTCCAGGAAGCTCTGTGTGTTGGAGTCAGAGGTTGCCGGGGACAACTGTGGTGCCGCTCTGATGGATAAGAGGGTACTTGACCCTGGTGATGAGGAAAATGGTAAAACTCAAATGTTTAAAATTACTTGTAGTGATAATGGGTTATTGTGATCTGTCACTGCTGGCAGGAAAAGTTCTCATGAGTTTAATGAAGCGCCAGCTGAGCAATGTGGTGTAGTTATGTTATTGTAGCCTGCTGTGTTTAAAAATGTGTTTGTAGTGGATAACTGTGAAGTGGACACAATTTCTGCTGTGCTAAATGGAGAGACTGCAGGGCCGGTAGACACAGGTGCGTTGGCTTTTGCAGAAGTTAACCCTCTCCCATTGGAAGGATCTGAAAAGGGCGCGTGCATAACAGAGGTTTTGTCCACAGCCAAAGAGATTAGGAATGTTGAGCTTCAGGATGATCGGGTAATGGATAGCGATTTGGAATCGCTCAGTGTTGCTGAAAGTGAGAGGATGAGTGTGACACGTGCGATTTGCAGTGCTCAGGGGAAGCCGCAAGTTTGTCAGTTGCCTCTGAGGTAGAGGTCTCTGTAAATGACTCAGTCTCTCACGCTTTAGCAAATGAGCCCCTCCACATCGTTAGTTAAGGAAAAGTTCCTAGAGTTCTGTGTTTAGATGTGGCATGCCTAGAAATAACTGAGGCCTCGTACACACGACAGAGTTTCTCGGCAGAATTCACCGAGAAACTCGGTCAAACCCGGATTCTGCCGAGAAACTCTGTCGTCTGTACACTTTTGGCCCGATGGAGCCGCCGAGGAACTCGTCGAGAAAATAGAGAACATGTTCTCTATTTTCTCGTTGTTCTATGGGAGAAGGCGGCCCGCCGAGCTCCTCGGCGGCTTCATCCCTGAACTCACCGAGGAACTCGACGTGTTTGGCACGTCGAGTTCCTCGGCCGTGTGTACGGGGCCTGAGATGTTGCAATTGGTGAAAACCTTTCCGATGTACACCTGCATGTATCCACAGCAGAGGAGTGACGTGGTACTGCATAGTACCAATCGGTGGACACAGGGGGTACAGGCGTTGTTAGCCAGTGTTGATGAAAATTGGTTGCTGTACTGTTGGTTAATTTTGTGTAAAGTTGTCTCAGGCCTCGTACACACGACCGAACATGTCTGCTGAAACTGGTCCGCGGACCAGTTTCAGTGGACATGTTCGGTCGTGTGTACGTCCGACCAGACAATTTTCCGGCGGATCGGACAGGTTTCCAGCGGACAAATGTTTCTTAGCATGCTAAGAAACATGTCCGCTGGAAGCCTGTCCGTCGGACATGTTCGGTCGTCTGTACGACTTACCGGACATGTCCGCTCGGCCGAAAGCCCTTCCAGGGTCGCGCACGTCGCCGCGTCATCGTCGCGGCGACGGCGCGGCCAGGACACCGCATATCCTGTCCGCGGGGATTTTGGTTTGATGGTGTGTACAACCATCAGACCAAAATCCGGCAGCGGACATGTCCGATGAAAACAGTCCGACGGATCGTTTTCATCGGACAGTCCATCCGTGTGTACGAGGCCTCACAGTTCTCTTCGAGAGTGCTTCCAGCGGCGGTTGTGTGCGGAAGGCGCTCAGGAGAATTGTTAGAGAAATCAGAAATAATAGACATAGTGAAAGTCTCTCCGTCTGCTGATATAATGGGGTGCATTCCTACTGGTGCGGTCCGAGGTACGGCTGAGCAGTGGTTGGTACAGGGCGCGCATACTGTCTCACTCTCTAGACCTCATGTAAAGGAAGGGCTCGGAATGGACGTGACAGTAGTGGGAATTCAGTCCATCTCTCACAAAGAGGTGCAGTTTGAGGTACCCGGAGACACGTTGACAGGAAATAACAGTAGTAGTAACTGTAACGAAAACGTGTGTGAGAAGCACTGTAGAGCACTGTCAGACAATTCTGAGCTATTGTTTGAGGTACCAATGGACACAAAAGTGGTTAAAGAGAGTGGTATGGAAAAATGTGCGTTGGTAGGACAATTGCTATCGGAGTGTTGGACAACAGGGGCGATGTGAAACTGCGTGACTGTCCCAATACGGATTAACTGCTTGCCTGTAGGTGGTCCCTCCATAGACACTGTACTAGCAAACAAGGGGACAAGAGGTCCCAATGACTATGTTGAGTTGAGTAACCCTTTGTGGAACAGTGCCAGTGAGGTTACACAGAAGGGTGTGGTGTTGATCTCAGATGGTTTGGTTGTCAAAGGTAACCACGTGGGGGTTAGTAAACCTGAGAAACAAATGTTGTTAGTTAATGTTGAGTCAGGTAGTGAGAGCGGTCAGTCCCTGACAGACCCCATGGAAGTAGGTCCCCAACAGTCCCAGGAGAGTAGGTCCGTGGGATGAAAAAGAAGGATCTTGAGGCCAGCAGATAGAAGGGCTAGAGACATTAGTGGGAGCCCACGGTTCAGGAATAAGTGCTGGTGGAAGCACACCTGGAAGAAGAGGTGGGTGGAGTGCTCCTTTAGAGAAAAGGTTGGGTAGATTAGGACTCCTGCTGCTGATAGCTGGCACAGAGGCGCCACAGTGAAGTGTTGGTGGAAACATACCCGGAAAAAATGGGCCTATGCAGCCAAGGGCTGGCACAGAGGTGTCCCATTTCTGATGATAGGTCTATGTGTTCCTCCCTCCGGTTCGAAACAAAGGGGGAGGGTATGTGATGGTGTGACTCTGTCCTACATGAATGATGGCGGGTTTTCGCCATATTTTGGAGAGACAGACACCTTAATTACACAGCTGTGTGGTCAGCTTTTTAAAGTGGAGGTTCACCCGGAAATAACATTTTTTAACCTTAGATTCCTGCTCATTTTGTCTAGGGGAATCGGCTAGTTGTTTTAAAATCAAAGCTGTACTTACCGTTGTAGAGAGCTATCTTCTCCGCCGCTTCCGGGTATGGGCTTCGGGTCTGGGCGTTCCTTCTTGATTGACAGTCTTCCGACAGGCTTCCGACGGTCGCATCCATCGCGTCACGATTTTCCGAAAGTAGCCGAACGTCGGTGCGCAGGCGCAGTATAGAGCCGCACCGACATTCGGTTTCTTTCGGCTACTCGTGACGCGATGTATGCGACCGTCGGAAGCCTGTCGGAAGACTGTCAATCAAGAAGGAACGCCTAGACCCGAAGACCATACCCGGAAGCGGCGGAGAAGATCGCTCTCTACAACGGTAAGCACAGCTTCGATTTTAAAACAACTAGCCGATTCCCCTAGACAAAATGAGCAACAATCTAAGGGTAAACATTTTTTTATGGGTGAACTCCCGCTTTAGGGCCCCACCAGCCACCAGCATTCAGGGCCCCACCCCACAGACAGGAGGTCTGTGCTAAGGAGTCAGGTGACTCCCAAAGCTCTGTGAGAGAAGTCACAGAGTGGATGCGTCTCTGCAGGAGGCAGAGGTCATTAATAATGTTTTTAAATAAAAGTGGGCTACCAAGCCCTTAAAAACGCACCAACCGTTGGAGTCTGTTCCCGCAAGGTTACACCAGGTAAAGATGTAAGCCCTGTCAGTGGTGACAGCGTGCCACTGGAGGGCTTCAATTTAAGGTAAATTTCACATAATGTGCTAGTAAGTGATGCATACTAGCACATTATTACATTGCTTTGCATGTTTGTTTATTTTTTTTTTAAATGGCAGTTTACTACTGTTTTAATAATAAATAATAAAAATGGGGTACTCAAGGGGTTAAATATGTTCTTGTCCTCCAAAAGCTAAAAATATCTTGTAACACTGTTAAAGTGATACTTAGCAATGTCCTTTTTTTCTAATAATAACCCATACACATCCAATACTAAGGGCCCTATAATACATTTTTCAGTAAATTGTTTCTTCTTGTGTTTTTTCTGCCTCCTTGTAACATGCTCAGTGTGCTCTTCTTTTCCCTCTCCCTACCTTTTGTTTGGCGATATGTTAGTTGTGGTCATGTACACTGCTCCATGTACACTACAAATCCCACATTCCATAGTCCATCTCGGGAGCGAGCAAGAGAGAGTGGCTATATTCCCTCTCCATGGTCCCACCCTCTCACATGAAGTCAGATTAAAAAAAGTGATTTGGAGATTTGGAGAAGGCTGAGAGCAAAAAAGGGACATTTCTGTGTTAAGAATACATAATTTAATAGAATTGTATTTTTCAAAATCGAAGTTTACTCTGATTGTCACTTTAAATCATTTGAGGATACCATGGCCCGGATTCACGTAGCACTTATGCTGACGTATCTACAGATACGCCGCGTAAGTGTAAATGTGCGCGGTAGTATCTATGCGCCGTGCCCATAGAACTATAGGCTTCCTCCGACCGACGTAACTTTCCTACGCCGGCGTATCTTGGGCGCATATTTACGCTGGCCGCCTCATTGCAAATATGCAAATGAGTGAGATACGCCGATTCACGAACGTACTTGTGCCCGGCGCATTCCTATACGCGGTTTACATAAGTCGTAAGTCCGGCGTAAAGTTAAGCCTCATAAAGCAGGTGTAAGTCATGTTAAGGTATGGACCAGGGAACAGCCATCGTATTTTACGTTGTTTACATAGTAGTAAGTGAATAGGGCTGGGCGTAGGTTACGTTCACGTCGTAGGCAGTGATTCGACGTATCTTAGGGAGTATTTCCGACGTGATTCTGGGCATGCGCACTGGGATGCTTCCACGGGACGGCGCATGGGCCGTTCGTTTGGCCAATCATTTGCATGGGGTCACGCGTCATTTAAATGGATCACGCCCACTTCCACCTACTTTGAATTAGGCCGGCTTACACCGAAGAATTTACGTTACGCTGGCGCAATGTTGGGAGCAAGTGCTTTGTGAATACTCTGCTTGCCTGTCTGTGTTACGTCGGCGTAGCGCATATGAGATGCGCTACGCCAGCAGAAATATGCGCCGATGTATCTGAATCCGACCCCGTGTGTGTGTGTGTGTGTGTGTGTGTGTGTGTGTGTGTGTGTGTGTGTATATATATATATATATATATATATATATATATATATAAAAAATAAATGTCCTACAGAAAAGTGTTACAAAGTCGTTTTTTTTTATATTTTTGGTATATTCCTATTTTAAAAATCCAATCCAATATGTAGCAATATTTTAGGCATGTTACAGAAGTATAGCTTGCAGTATACAGTATCTTTGTAAATATACAACTGAAACTAGAAACACATTAGACAGGTTCCCTTTTCTGACTAATGGTGAATGTGCTGGATTAATATTTTTTTATTTATATACATCATATACCTGTTGTGTTGTGTAGCAATACCCCGAAGGAGCTGCTGGTTTGTTTTGGGTGGCATGTTACCTCCGTATCGCCGCCGTCTAGGGTACTTGATGAGAGTTGTAGTAAATGGAATGTCCACACAACAGGTGTCTTTTCTGTGCTTTTATTACCCAACGGGGTAAAATGGTAGAACTTGGTGGAAGGTGAAGAGATAGCAGAAATGGTGAATGACAGATTCAGGTGTAACTGGATAGGGAAACAGTCCTGCTTCCAACGACAACTTTTACCTCACCATTCTAGCCAGAGTGGGTACAGCAAACCTGGACAGGCCTCTCTCACCAGCCTGGCAGCCAGAGTGTCACTCGGAATTTCGGGGTTAAGTCTCTGCCACAGACCCTCCCAAAGGTTGGAGACAATAGCGGTCCGGAATCCTCTTTAGTAGATTCAGCACCCGGATTTTCTTCAAGTAGCTTTGGTCAAATTAGCGACTAACAGGTGACCAACGTCCAGCCTCTCAGTACCAAGTTCCATCCTCCGATGAATGGACCGGCCCCTCCTGGGACACCAGCCTCGGTATCTTTTGGACGGACTCCCCATCGATCAGCTTTCTCCAACTGGACGGACAGCTCAGGACCTCCTTCAGATTGGGGACCCAGTCGATCAATGGGCCCACGCAGTAGACTAATTGCTCCGGGCCAACGTGGTCCCAGAACCAGGAACACTGCGAAGCACGCACACCCTGAGCCCGGAAGGCTATTTTGCCGGGGTGTCGTGGAATGGCTACCCTGAAGGTGGGCGCCAAGACGAGAGCCCAGAATGATGGCGTCTGCCCCCTAAATACTCCTCCCAGCATGCAAAGCGAGGAATCCTCCTCCTGATAGGTTGCCAGGGAGAAACATACAACACGCTTGACTCCACTGCTGCCACCTGTCGGCCTGGGGTGGAATCAGTACCCCAGACAACGAACAGCATGAACACACAGCACAGCCAAACCTGGGACAGGGGCTCCAAATTTAAACAGATTAAACATGGCCAGAGTCACTTAACTCTCTGACTCCCTCTAAATTTACATTAGCACCGGTTCTGAAAGTAACCAGGCGCTACAGTTGCTTTTGTGAATACATTTGTAGTGGCCTGCCCCTGTTGGGCTGGCGCTGCTTTAAATTTAGGTGGAAGTCAGAGAGTTAATTGACTCAGACATGTGTGATTTTGAGCAAATTTGACTTCTGTTCCAGCCATGGCTGTGCTGTGAGTGACCACTATTGTTCGCCTGGGGTGTCGTTCATACTCCAGGCCAAGGGTGGCAGCAGCTAGGTCAAGGTGATTGGAGTATTTCCCCTCGGCAGCCAATCAGTGGGGTTGATCAGCCCGCTGTGCATGCTGGGGAGGGGTAGTTAAAGTGGTAATAAACTCTGTACTACCACTTTAACCTACAGGTAAGCCTATAATAAGGCTTACCTGTAGGTATAAAGAATATCTCCTAAACCTGTAAGGAGGACACGTCAAGGAAAGATGACATCTCCCTCGGCGTGGACCAGGTAAGTTCCTCTCACCTCGTTCCAAGGTAAGTATTTCATAATCAGCTAGTATGCGGTGCATACTAGCTGATTATGGCCTTTGCTTTTCAAGTTTAAAAAATAAATAAAAATGACAGCGGGTATACAACCGCTTTAAGGGGCAGACGTCATTGGACAAGGGTCATCGATCCTGGTCTGTCATCCCACCACCCAGTGTGTGGCCCTCCTGGCCGGGGGTGCGTGTTCCTGTAATACTGGCTTCGGATCACGTTGGTCCGGGGTTCTGATCTGCTAAGTAGGCCCAGTAAGCTAGGGTGACCAGACATCCCCGGTTTCAGGGGACAGTCCCCGGATTGAGGACAAGTCTGTCCCCGGTTTTGTCCCCAGATTGGATTTAATAGGGGGCAGGGGCAATTTCAAAGACAATCAGTGCAGAATTAAAATAATAAAATTAGAATTACACACCCCGCTCCACCGTGCCTACTAGCATAGGGGGGTTGTATTTTTCCCATTATCTGTGCCCCTTTCTGATGATCATGTGCTGGTCGGAGCGGAGGGAATATTTCTTCAGTTTCGGGCGCATGCCCATTCATCTCCGCTCGCATGTTCTTCTGCCTTGGCTCAAATCCTGGCCAGCCACCTATCTATCTCCTTGCCTTCCCTGGCGGAGTGATCTTCCTCTGCTCCCCACCCAGTAGTAGCCGGGGCCCGAAGAGTAAGACTTGAGAGGCTGTGAGGCGGCGGCTACGGGCAGAGAGTCGCTGATTGTTGCCATTACTAGTAAAGAAAAAATATGTCCCCGGATTTCATTTAAAAAATCTGGTCACCTTACAGTAAGCAGATTGGGTCTATGTTTTCGGGGGTGATCCTGTGCTGTCTGTCCTGAGGGAGGAAGCCGCTTGATGAAGGACCTGTTTTGGAGAGGACCGAGCACAAGGCTGGTGTCTCAAGAGAGGCCTTACACTTCTTCGAAAGATGCACCGTTTACTGAAAGGCTTGATGGTGGTCGCCTGTCAGTTTCAAGTTCTGCAAGAAGTTAATCTGGTGAGATCCGGGTGCTGAATCCTGTGCTAGGAGGATTCCGGACCAAAAGTGTCTCCATCTGTGGGAAGGTCTGTGGCAGAGACTGTACCATTTTCCGTGCGACATTCTGGCTGCTAGGTTAGTGAGAGAGGCCTATCCGGGTGCACAATACCCGCTCTGGCTAGAGTGGCGACGAAAGCTGTGTTGCTGGAAGCAGGAGTGTTTCCAGAATGAAACTACGCACCTTAACCTATTACCTGTTAGCCTTCCACCTCTTCAATCACTTATTTTATTCTTTTACCAAGTTCAGCAAATAAATCTTTAAAAAGGAAGTGTAAACTGTGGACATTGAACTCTCTCTACACTCATCCATTACCCTGGACGGCGAGGAAATAGAGGTAACATGCCGCCCGAAAATATCCAGCAGCTCCATCGGCGGTAGTGCTACACATTTTAAAATTACAGTTCTGAACATAGATTGGTTGAATAATAGTGATGATATTGGATGTAATCTTCCTCTATTACTCTGTATTGTGGGTGATCTGTGGTCTGTACAGTGTCTGTATGTTGGGAGGAATCTGTCAGATCTTCAGGACTCTCTTCTGACAAATCCAGCTGTGTTTGGATTGACAGGGATCCTTATTATATACAGAACCTGTTCCCAACCATACACAGTCTCCTGAGTATTCCTCTGATATTTTGAATCTGTGTAATAAATAACAATGAGGAGTTATGAGGATCTTTTGTTTTCTGGATGAACAACATTCATATTCTCAGTGTAGATGAAGAGTCACTTACAGGCTGGTATTATAGAGCCGACCGTCCACCCATCTCCATCCATCTCCATCTCTGTGCAGACCCATCCAGAACCTTCTATCTGTGTGTTGCTTGATGGATCTGTTTATAAACTCCTGGAAGAACAGAACAAAGTATGTTATAATACAGCTTAGAAGTATACATTAAGCAAAAACTCCCCTCACACATTGACACAGATATAACAGAACAATCTTTTTATTCAATCTGGATTTTTATTCTTGTCAGGAAAATACTAAGCTTACAGTGACGAGGAAGACTAGAGGAAGGAGGCAGTTTTTGTTACTGCTCCTTCCATCAGACAACATGGCGCAGGTAGATAGGATATTAGCCAGGCTCAGGGCGAAGGCAGCGGAACAGGGGCCTGACTGGCTGGAGGCCAACGTGGGGGGCCTTATTGAGGATCAGTAGGGGGGGGTCACAGGAGGAAGCCATTCCACGCGCTCTGCGGTTTCGGCTGCCGGTGAGTTACTCGCCGGCACCTTCCGGGCGAATTCAGCGGCAGCCACAGAGCCCGATGGCGGACCCGTCGCCCCCGCCGGCTAAGCAGTCGCAGACTTCTGCTGGGGGGGAGGCAGGAGAGCACCCTCGTGGACGGGGGAATCCCGGGGTTCACGGCCTCCAGGTCTCCATCGCCTGCAGGGCTACACATGCCAATTGTGACGGCCGAGGGAGATCGATCCGAAGGAGAAGTGTCGGAGATCGAGGGAGAGGACGGCAGCGTGATTCTGCCAGCGGTGGATGTAGCGTCTGCGGCTGTTGGAGGGGTTCCCAGGCAGCTAGGTAAGACAAACTCATTGCACAATGTTGATTTGTCTAATGCATTATGTAGTTTGTTGGGGGGTGGGGGGTGTGGGGCTGGGGGGTACCAATGTGGTTAGGGCCGCAGTGGTTACGCACGGGTCAGGCCCAACCGGGGCTGCGGGCAGCTTGCCTGCCACGCCAGGGGCACCGGGCCAGCTACAAGACCTGCTTGAGGGGCTGCGGGACCTGTTGCAGTGCTTTGCTGGGGGTCCTGCGGTGCCACCGCAGGTGGCCCTGTGGGTAGGGGGGGCGAGTGGGGGGGACGCAGTTACTCCCGCGGCGGTGGTGGTCGACCCCCTCGTCAGCGGGCCGGTGGCGGTCCCGGCAGACAGCACAGCGGGGGACAAGAGTAAAGAACAGTCAGCTTCCACCAGAACCGATATAGTTAGGATTGCGGATGTGGATAAGTGTGAGGTTTATGTCTGTATCTATTTATATATGGAGGTGAGAGTTCTGAGAGATCAGACACGCTGGGGATCAAACCACTTCTTCGTTATTTTGGGCTTACAGATCAACGGACATCTATTTTTCCATTTATACATTTATATTCTTCGTTTTTTCAGCAGTTTATCGGCCTTATATATATGGATAATTTTTTGGTGTTAAGAAGAAAACTGGGGTTGGGACTTTAAATGAGGCGTATGAAAAACACACGCCTCCAGTGGCGTCACTAGGGTTGGTGTCACCTGGTGCGGTAAAATATGGTGTCACCCCCCCAATAACATTTTTCAAATATTTTTTACCCTACTGTTTGCTCTCTGTTCTCCTTTCTTCCCCTTTTCTCTCTCTCCCTATCCATATTTCTTGTTTGTTCTATCCCTTCTTCTTTCTCTCCATTTTTCTTTGTCCCCTCCCCCCACCTCTCTTTCTCCAGGACCGGAATTCACATCTCAGGAGCCTATAGGCCAGGGGCGTACCTAGAGCATTTGGCACCCAGGGCGGATCCAATATCTGGCACCCCCCCACGTTAAAATGTAAAAACACCCCACTGTGCCCCCTGCATCCTTCAATATCTTTTTGTTACTACTGTGTACCCCCTCTCCACAACTGCACCTCTGGACCACTTTACATTGCACAGCACCCTGCATCACTGGACCCCTTTATATTAAACAGCCCCCTGCATCACTGGACCCCTTTACATTACACAGCACCCTGCACCTCTGGACCCCTTTACATTACACAGCACCCTGCATCACTGGACCCCTTTACATTACACAGCACGCTGCACCTCTGGACCCCTTTACATTACACAGCACCCTGCATCACTGGACCCCTTTACATTACACAGCCCCCTACATCACTGGACCCCTTTAAAATTACACAGTACCCTGCATCACTGGACCCCTTTACATCTCACAGCCCCCTTCACCTCTGGACCCTTTTACATTACACAGCACCCTGCACCTCTGGGCCCCTTTACATTACACAGCACCCTGCACCTCTGGGCCCCTTTACATTACACAGCACCCTGCACCTCTTTACATTACACAGCCCCTGCACCACTGGACCCTTTTACATCACATAGCCCCCTGCACCTTTGGACCCCTTTACATTACACAGCACCCTGCACCTCTGGACCCCTTTACATTACACAGAACCCTGCATCACTGGACCCCTTTACATTACACAGCACCCTGCATCACTGGACCCCTTTACATTACACAGCACCCTGCATCACTGGACCCCTTTACATCTCATAGCACCCTGCATCTCTGGACCCTTTTACATTGCACAGCACCCTGCATCACTGCACCCCTTTTACATTACACAGCCGCCTGCACCTCTGCACCCCTTTACATCACATAGCCCCCTGCACCTCTGGACCCTTTTACACTACACAGCCCTCTGCACCCCTTTTACATTACACAGCCACCTGCACCTCTGGACCCGTGCATGTTACACAGACCCCCCTTCAGTGCAGACACCCCCTCAGTGCAGACACCCCCCCCTTAGTGCAACCCCCCCTCAGTGCAAATCCCCCCTCAGTGCAACCCCCCTGAGTGCAAACCCCACTCAGTGCAACCCCCCAGTGCAAACACCCCCCCCTCTTAGTACAACCCCCTCTCAGTGCAAACCCCCCTTAGTGAAAACCCCCTCAGTGCAAACACCCCCTTAGTACATCCCCCCCACCCCTTCAGTGAAATCCCCCCAGGTGCAAACACCCCCCCTCCCCATTCAGTACCTCAGATCATCGCAGGCAGCGCCACGGCACATGGACACAAGGTCCCCTCGGCCCCTCCCCCTCTGTACACACAAACAGGGAGGAGGGGGCTGTGCCTGTGTGCCGACTGCCGACCACCGCTAACAGCCCGTGGCTGTGAGAGGAGGGGATGGATGGTGCTGCGGTGTCACCCCGCAACCCCCCCTCCTCTTGTACCGCGGCGCTCGGCGCTCCCATTCCGCGGCGCTCATCGCTGCAGTCGCGGGGGGAGCCGCCCCCCCCCCCCCCACGTCAGCTTAAAAAAAAAAAAAAAATTTTTAAATCGGGATGGTGTCACCCCTTTAGCGGGTGTCACCTGGGGTGGGCCGCACCCCCCGCACCCCCCTAGCAACGCCTCTGCACGCCTCCATCCCTATTGAATACAAAAAAAAGTTTTTTTTGGGACTTTAAATGAGATGCGTTTTTAAACAAACAGTAGTATAAGTAAAATAGTGAACGTTTAAGCACTACAGGTTTCATTTGTCTTTATGAGCACATATATAACCATTCCGCACCCAAGCCAGAGGAGCCCTGGTCAAATGAGCGGCCGGATGAAACCCCGAGCGGGTGGCCCCCCATGCCCAATGAAGCCCTGGAAAAATGAGCGGGCGGGCGGATGGACACCCCCCCCCGTGCGGGCGGCTCCCTCCTGCCACGTGGATGGATGCAGACAATCCGGCTGGGAATCCTGAGGAGAGCACAGTAGACACCTGCAGCAGCAGCAGCAGCTGCCGCCATTGCTCTGGATGGAAACAGGAAGTGACGTGCCAACCCCACACACCAGAAAACCGACGCCCAGAAGGAGGAAGGAGGGCGGGTTTAAATACCTCCCGACTCCTCCTACAAATACAGGCTTCCCTGCGGTCAGCCTTACAACATATTGATCTAAATTAGGGTGAACCATGATACCTAAATATTTAAATGTATTCACAACTTTAATCTGGTCAGCAATCTGCGGCAAAGGTCCCAAGAGCGGCTCCAGTGGAAGGAGGTTGGACTTATCCCAATTAATTTTAAAACCGGAGAAAGTTCCAAAAGTATGGACCAATTCCATAAGATGGTTCAGGGATGCAGACGTGTCACCTAGAAACAACAGCGCATCATCTGCATATAATGCCAATTTGTCCTCTAGTTCTCCCCGCTTAAATCCCTGTATTTCTGGATTCCCCCTTATAGCCGCCGCCAAAGGCTCTAAGTCCAAGGCGAAAAGCAAGGGGGACAGAGGGCAGCCCTGCCTCGTTCCCCTATGTAATTCGAAGGCGGGTGAAAGGGTGTTATTTATTAGAATACACGCTTTAGGTGCCTTATACAGTAGCTTAATCCAAGAGATAATATTCCCACCCAGTTTAAACTTCTCCAACACTTTCCATAGATACTCCCACTCCACACTATCAAAAGCCTTAGCGGCATCCAGCGAAAGTATCGCTCTGTGTCCATGGTTATCAGTGGGAATCTGCATATTAAGAAAAAGTCGTCGCAAGTTATTTGCCGTAGATCTATCTGGTATGGAACCGGACTGGTCCGGGTGCACCAGTGCAGTCACCACCACCGAAAGTCGCATAGCGATTACTTTCGTGAGGATTTTCAAGTCCGTATTCAACAGTGAAATAGGCCTGTATGAATCGTTTTTTTCAGGGTCCTTCCCCGGTTTCAATATTACTACCACTACAGCTTCATACATAGATCTAGGTAGGGCACCCGAGTCAAATGCGTTGTAACGGCTACCCACTGGTAGTGAGGGGTATCGGCCGTTGGAGACGTCCTTTTTGCTGACAAGTTATGATATGCAGGTACCGCCGGTATATCCCATCGAACGCCCTTCCAAGAAACGAGACGGGCTACGTTTGAAGGGTCAAACAGACTGACTTTATTTGGCATATTTCACCTGCTTATATCTGCTTACAACGGTTACAAGAACAATGACAGTTTCCGCCCCCCCCCCCCCTTCACCCAGTAGGGGGCTTCAACACAGACCCCCTGAAACAATGACATCTCCTTGAATTAATCACTTGACCAGTCTCTAGACGCTTCGGCACCGCAAACCACTTAACATTTTCTGGCCAGGCACATTCCTTTCTCAATAGAATTCAATTAACCTTTAAAACAATTATCACTCACACATAATCCCCATCAGCATACACCTCACAGGGGGCTGTTACCTACACAAGAGAGAGTTCATTAGCTATGCGAAGGGAACATTAGCATTCAGCAATGAAAGAGACTTTTCCAATTAACCCTTTGAGCTCAGAATACAATGTGGTACATCCAATTGTGACAAGCCATGCAGTTCCTTGTAGTCCTCCCTGCACGAAGATTATAACTGTCCCGGCAGCATGCATATGTCCGTTACACTACTCCCCTTTTGTGGAACACTCCGGCAGACCCGGATTGATCTTTTTCGGATCAACTTGGTGATGTCCGGTCTGCTGTTAGGGTAAAAGTTCCGTTTGCCTGGACAGTCCGTCGGCATTCCCATTGAATCTGCCAGGGCGGTATTGGATAGAAAAATTGTAGGGTTGTAGGGCCAAGCTCCATCTTAGCAGGCGCCCATTATCTCCGGCTACCCGGTTCAGCCATACTAGGGGGTTATGGTCCGTGATCAGGGTGAATTCCTGACCATACAGGTAGGGTGTGAGCTTCTTTAAAGCCCAAACCAGGGCTAAACATTCCTTTTCCACGGCCGCGTAGCTCACTTCCCTGGGTAATAGTTTTCTACTCAGGTACGCGACAGGGTGTTCTCCTCCATCCTCCCCGATCTGGCTTAGAACTGCCCCCAGTCCGTACATGGACGCATCTGTATGAACGACAAACCTTTTGTTAGGGACGGGGGCAGATAGAACAGGTGCGTTGATCAATGCTTGTTTCAAGGTTTGGAATGCTGTTTCACAGGCGGGAGACCACAGGACTACTCTAGGCAAATTCTTCTTGGTCAAATCCGTCAGGGGTTTGGCAATGGTACTGTAGTCAGGGACAAATTTTCTGTAATACCCCGCTGTCCCTAGAAATGCCAGTACCTGGGTCTTAGTGTGGGGTGTTGGCCAATTGGCTACAGCCTCAACCTTAGCGGGTTCTGGTCGTTGTTTCCCACACCCCACTCTGTGTCCCAAGTACTGGACTTCTGCCATCCCGAAATTACATTTTTCTGGTTTCAGGGTTAGGCCCGCGGCCCTAATCTGATCCAGTACAGCCTCAACATGCCTCAAGTGTTCCCCCCAAGTCTCACTATAGATCGCAATGTCATCCAGGTACGCGCAAGCGAAATCCTGGAAGCCATCAAGGAGGCGGTCCACTAAGCGCTGAAATGTGGCTGGGGCGTTCTTCATCCCAAATGGCATGACCTTGAACTGGAATAAGCCAAATGGGGTGACAAATGCCGACTTAGGGATAGCCTCCTTGGACAGGGGAATCTGCCAATACCCTTTGCACAGATCGATTGTGGTCAGATAACGTCCCCTGGCAATACGATCTAATAGCTCGTCTACTCGGGGCATGGGGTAGGCATCTGTCACGGTTTTGTCATTGAGGCGTCGGTAATCGACACAGAATCGGGTTGTTCTGTCCTTTTTGGGTACTAGGACAACGGGCGAGGCCCAGGGGCTGTCAGATGGTTCTATGATCCCCAGTCTTAACATTTCTTGTATTTCCTTCCTCATCTCCTCTTTTACTGCCTCCGGGATTCTGTAGGGAGTCTGTCTGAGCGAGTTTTGTCCTGGGGTCTCTACGTAGTGAGTCGCTAAGAGAGTGTACCCGGGCTCCTGGGAAAATGTCAGTCCTTTCTCAGTTATCAATTGTCGCATCTGTCCCTTTTCTGCGGGAGGTAACCGCTCCCCTAGCTGTATCGTATTGAGCAGAGTCTTAGGTTCCGAATCTGCTAATAGATCTGGGATGGGTAAGCTGTCAGGGTCTTCAGTGGCTGGAATACATATGGCTGCTACATCCTCTGGTCTTTCCTGATACTCTTTTAATAAGTTTACATGAAAGGACTAGTGTTGAGCAGAATATGCCATATTCGATTTCGCGATATATCTCGAATATATATTCGAATATTCGAGATATATTCGCTAAATTCGAATATTCGTGATATTTTATCGAAATTAATTGAATGCGATTTTTCGCTATTGCGAATGCGAAAATAATTGCGATTTTTTTTAATAACTGCGGTAGGAGCGCTCTGATTGGCTTAGAATATTCGTGATATTTTATCGAAATATCGCAACATGCGAATGCGATATTTATTGCGCAATTTCGAGATATGCTGGAGGAGCGCTCTGATTGGCTCAGAATATTCGTGATATTTTATCGAAATATCGCAACATGCGAATGCGATATTTATTGCGCAATTTCGAGATATGCTGGAGGAGCGCTCTGATTGGCTCAGAATATTCGTGATATTTTATCTAAATATCGCAACATGCGAATGCGATATTTATTGCGCAATTTCGAGATATGCTGGAGGAGCGCTCTGATTGGCTCAGAATATTCCTGATATTTTATCGAAATATCGCAACATGCGAATGCGATATTTATTGCGCAATTTCGAGATATGCTGGAGGAGCGCTCTGATTGGCTCAGAATATTCCTGATATTTTATCGAAATATCGCAACATGCGAATGCGAAATTTATTGCAGATATTTCGAAAACTGCTGTAGCAGCACTCTGAAATCGAATATGTATGATATTTTAACCAAAATACATATTGCGATTGCGATTTTTCGATCGCGCATGCGCAATTGCGCGAACAACACGCGACCATTTCCTGGAGCCTTGCCAGTTTCCCAATATTACAGCAACATGGTGGGAAGCAATTTCACAAAGTCTGAGGAAAAGTTGCTGATTTGTGTAAGTATTTTGACCACTGTTATTTCATCATCTTCAACTGCATTTAAGTCTAGTTTAAAAGTTAGTATATATGATCAGATATTAGTATTTAACCAAAAATGTGTCTCCTGCTTTTACAAAACTACAAGTCCCAGCATGCCTGGACAGCTGCAGACACCCTGGTTGGCAAATGTGTATTTAGGCACTTTTCCTTGTTATTTAGCATAATGAATTTAAAATTTTTTTGGACATAGGACGTATGCGAACGTCCTGACTTCAGTGTCCTCAAGGCCCAAGGACGTTCGAATACATATTGCCCTTTAGATGTTGCAGAACTACAACTTCCAGCATGCCTGGGAATGCTGGCACTTCTAGTATTGTAAGTTCTGCAGGCCCACATTTTTCAGGCCTTTATGCACGGGTCTCTAAACTGTGGCACCCTAGATGCAGCAAAAGTAAAATTCTTAGCATGCACTGAAAGACCGTGGCTGATGGGAGTAGTAGTTTTGCAACAGCTGGAGGTGGACTGGTCTTGAAACCCAGAGTTAGGTAACAAACCCGTAGTGTTTTGCAACCATTCTGCCTCCAGCTGGTTATTTTCTGTTGAAAAGCCTGTGGCGTGCAAAACACAACCCAAAAACTCCACCCGGTGCAAGGAAAAATTTGCACACACCTAAAGAGTGACATCACAAAAAACTGCGACGGTTGCATACGTCAGTGGTCCTCCGAAAAGGTCCCGTCTCTGACCCCCCGGGGCGTTAGGCTCCTAGGCTCCTGACAGGGAAAAGAGTTACTGTGGTCCATACAGCCGAAGCCATATGGACCCATCTCGGTCCAAGCAGCGCAATCAACACGCGAACAACACGCGACCATTTCCTGGAGCCTTGCCAGTTTCCAACTTATGATCGCAGCGCAATCACACAGCAACATGGTTGGAAGCAATTTCACTAAGTCTGAGGAAAAGTTGCTGATTTGTGTAAGTATTTTGACCACTGTTATTTCATCATCTTCAACTGCATTTAAGTCTAGTTTAAAAGTTAGTATATATGATCAGATATTAGTATTTAACCAAAAATGTGTCTCCTGCTTTTACAAAACTACAAGTCCCAGCCCAGCCCAGCATTTAAGTCTAGTTTAAAAGTTAGTATATATGATCATATATTAGTATTTCACAAAAAATGTGTCTCCTGCTTTTACAAAACTACAAGTCCCAGCATGCCTGGACAGCTGCAGACACCCTGGTTGGCAAATGTGTATTTAGGCACTTTTCCTTGTTATTTAGCATAATGAATTTAAAATTTTTTTGGACATAGGACGTATGCGAACGTCCTGACTTCAGTGTCCTCAAGGCCCAAGGACGTTCGAATACATATTGCCCTTTAGATGTTGCAGAACTACAACTTCCAGCATGCCTGGGAATGCTGGCACTTCTAGTATTGTAAGTTCTGCAGGCCCCCATTTTTCAGGCCTTTATGCACGGGTCTCTAAACTGTGGCACCCTAAATGCAGCAAAAGTAAAATTCTTAGCATGCACTGACAGACCGTGGCTGATGGGAGTAGTAGTTTTGCAACAGCTGGAGGTGGACTGGTCTTGAAACCCAGAGTTAAGTAACAAACACGTAGTGTTTTGCAACCATTCTGCCTCCAGCTGTTTTTTTCCTGTTGAAAAGCCTGTGGCGTGCAAAACACAACCCAAAAACTCCACCCGGATGCAGTGAAAAATGTGCACACACCTAAAGAGTGACATCACAAAAAACTGCGACTGGTACATACGTCAGTGGTCCTCCGAAAAAGGTCCCGTCTCTGACCCCCCGGGGCGTTAGGCTCCTGACAGGGAAAAGAGTTAGCAACGCATATCTCCCCTATACGTGTATCCTGTGTTGTTAATAATATATTCATAATTATGCAAATGATAATGGCTGCTATATTTATGCAAAAAAGGTGGCGACCGAAATGGCAGGATATAAAATCTTTCATGTTACCCCTGTCATTGATTAATAAGGCGAGAATGCTTCCAATTGTTGAATAGCATACATTTACGTCATATATCCATAAGGCTGTCAACAGAAGTATTACAATATACTTTGTTCTTCATCTTGCAGAAGTTCCTGGAAACAGGATACGATGAGCTGCGGCGGCAGCCACAGAAAAGGGCTGTGGTCAGCGCCCTAATCGCTGACTTTGGCGGCCAACATGACCACAAGGCCATTGTTAAGAAGTGGTCTGACCTGAAGAGGCGCCAAATGGGTAATGTCAGACGTCTTCGGGCTAAATATCATCCAGGTAAGTTATTGTTGACAGTTATGTTTTTTTTTAAAAAAGTGTATTTTGTGCGTGAACTCGAAAGAGAGAGGAGCCGGCCTGCAGGAGTTGGGAGGCCTCCCCCAGAGGCAATCTGCCACCTTTCTCCATGCCCCGGTTGGCAATGGCGGGTGTGAGGGGGTCCTCCCAACCCAACCTCGCATAGCACACCCACCAGTGGCGGGGCTGAGACCACCAAACTCAATTCACAGGTAGCCGAGAGCGGGATCCGAACCCCTAGCTGCAGAGGTGAATCAGTTGTCAGTGCAGTGGCAATCGCGTGGAGCCACCGCAGCTCCTTTGGTGACAGTTATGTAAGGTCATATGTAATTCATGTAAGGTCAGATGTTGTTAACCAAGATGCCATGTTGTGCTAACATATATCACCACCGGCCAAGGTATTCATAGTACTGTTGAAAAAAGACATGGGGCAGCAGACAGGAACACAGAAGTTATGTGGGAACATAATTTTCCCATTGCTTTGCATGGGACTTTAAAGAAAAACCCCGACCATGGCAAGTGGGGGTGGGTAAGGTTTAAACCACCTATCCTATGTTTGTGGCTGACATATAAGTAACCTGTGTGCCAAGTTTCATATAAATATCTTTAGCCGTTTGTACGTGATGCTGGAACATACATACATACATACATACATACATACATACATTTATGCACACACACACATGTTGAGTTTTATATATATAGATTACCACTAAATTCCTGTGTTAGGAGTGGGGTTGTTATAGTAATCCCGTGTGCTCCATCAGGCCCTTTTTTTAACATGAGATGGTCTGAACAAAACAAAGTAGACAAAAACAGCTCATTTTAACATGGTTGCATCCCAGCTCACGCTCAGTCCCCTGTAGTGCCCACAAGACCCTTTAATATAACATTGTCCCATTGGTTAACTGTCTATATAAATCAATTTGTATTCATATACAATACAGCAGAGTACACAGAATTTGCATACGTCATTAGAAAACATTTTTATAATATATGAACATTGTGTTATTATAGGAGCTCCAATGCCAGTTATCCGCGCCAAGCGCAGAAGGCGCCAGGCCGATGAGGAGGAGGAGGAGGAGGATGCGGCAGAGGAGGATGCGGCAGAGGAGGAGATGGATGAAGAGGAGCAGCCAGGGCCCTCCCACTCCCCAACCCCAGCTCCTGCTGAGGAGCAAGCTGAGGAGATTCCCCCCCCCACCACCCCAACTTCTCAAGCGGAAGAGCAGGAGGAAGAGAGCGGTCCTGTGAGCCTCGCTCAGGAAGGTAAATATGTGCACAATGATTAATAACATTTCAACAACAAAATGTAGATATAAAAATGGACAACATATAAAGCGCACCTGTCAGATTGTAGAACCATAATATGGTATTGATGCTAGAAGTATACAGGTAGTGCATAATTATTAGGCAAGTTGTATTTTTTGAGGATTCATTTTATTATTGAACAACAACCATGTTCTCAATGAACCCCAAAAACTCATTAATATCAAAGCTGAATTTTTTTGGAAGTAGTTTTTAGTTTGTTTTTAGTGTTAGTTATTTTCGGGGGATATCTGTGTGTGCAGGTGACTACTATTACTGTGCAGAATTATTAGGCAACTTAACCAAAAAATAAATAGATACCCTTTTCAATGATTTATTTTTAACAGTGAAACCAATATAACATCTCAACATTCACAAATACACATTTCTGACATTTAAAAACAAAACAAAAACAAATCAGTGACCAATATAGCCACCTTTATTTGCAAGGACACTCGAAAGCCTGACATCCATGGATTCTGTCAGTGTTTTGATCTGTTCACCATCAACATTGCGTGCAGCAGCAACCACAGCCTCCCAGACACTGTTCAGAGAGGTGTACTGTTTTCCCTCCTTGTAAATCCCACATTTGATGATGGACCACAGGTTCTCAATGGGGTTCAGATCAGGTGAACAAGGAGGCCATGTCATTACTTTTTTTTATTTAATACCCTTTCTTGCCAGCCACGCTGTGGAGTACTTTGACACGTGTGATGGAGCATTGTCCTGCATGAAAATCATGTTTTTCTTGAAGGATGGTGACTTTTTCCTGTACCACTGCTTGAAGAAGGTCTCTTCCATAATCTGGCAGTAGGACTGGGAGTTCAGCTTGACTCCATCCTCAATCCGAAAAGGCCCCACAAGCTCATCTTTGATGATACCACCCCAAACCAGTACTCCACCACCACCTTGCTGGCGTCTGAGTCGGACTGGAGCTCCCTGCACTTTACCAATCCAGCCACGGGCTCTTCCATCTGGCCCATCAAGACTCACTCTCATTTCAGCAGTCCATAAAACCTTAGAAAAATCTTTCTTGAGATATTTATTGGCACAGTCTTGACGTTGCAGCTTGTGTGTCTTGTTCAGTGGTCATCGTCTTTCAGCCTTTCTTACCTTGGCCATGTCTCTGGGTATTGCACACCTTGTGCTTTTGGGCACCCCAGTGATGTTGCAGCTCTGAAATATGGCCAATCTTGTGGCAAGTGGCATCTTGGCAGCTGCACGCTTAACTTTTCTCAGTTCATGGGCAGTTATTTTGCACCTTTGTTTTTCCACACGCTTCTTTTGTTTGATGATCACGCTTCAGAAGCTTTGCAACTTTAAGAGTGCTGCATCCCTCTGCTAGATATCTCTCTATTTTGGACTTTTCAGAGTCTGTCAAATCCTTCTTTTGGCCCATTTTGACAAAGAAAAGGAAATTGACTAATAATTATGCACACCTGATATAGAGTGTTGATGTCATTAGACCACACACCTTCTCATTACAGAGTTGTACATTACCTAATATGCCTAATCTGTAGTAGGCTTTCGAGCCTATACAACTTGGAGTAAGACAACATGCATAAAGAGGATGATGTGGTCCAAATACTCATTTGCCTAATAATTCTGCACTCCCGGGATGTGTTAGACACATAACAAGTGTATACACATGATAATGATTGATTAATAAGCAAAAAAAAAATTTTATTTATTTGGTAACGTTATTTTAAATCCAATTTTTTTTTTTATTATATCCTAACAGTATCAGGAAAGATGAGGAGGCAGACCGCGCTGATAAAGACAACCCACCAGAGGATCCAGGCAAATCAGCGCCAGATCCGCTACCTTATTCAGCAAAATGTGCTGCTGGAGCAGCAGCAATTAAAAAATATTGAGAAGCTGGAGCGCCTTCAGAAGCTCAATCAGAGTTATATCTGAAATTATGTTTTTATTAATAAATATTATTTTTTGGAAATGTTTCATTTCTTTTTGAGATAGATTTGTAGGTTTTTCAACACATCTAACTTAACATCAAACAAATCAACATCAACACATTTAACTTCATAATAAGCAAAAACATTTTATACTATTATTTTATTTAACAGTAACCTAGGACAAACTAAAGCACACGACACAGACACGACGAACACAAAATAAACAGTTGAAAAATGAACATAACAAAAGCAACAATATATATATATATACAAAGAGAGAGAGAGGGAGAGCAAGAAAGAGAGAGAATGCAGATGAGCTCTTGCAGACAGCCCAATGGTTGCAGTATAAATGCCGCAAAACAGTGTTTAACATAAGGTTCATTGTTATAGTTACACTTGCTGTTTAGATCCGGTCTGGTAGCTTGTAGCGGAGGCTGTTGGTGGATCCGCTGTGCCAGAGAGGTCATGAAGCTTTACTCAGCATGGAGGCAGCAGCAGGAGTATTAAAATATAATATAACTAGACAATGCATTTCCTGAGGAAAATGCGAGTGGGAATGCTGAATAGCTTAATTGGTAAGCCCCTTGCCAAAGACATTCACCATAACCACTACACTATCTTTAGGACACACAGCTTCTTTCTCTATCTGCAAAGTATAGCGTATGCTGACTTCCTGGTCGCCCCTCCCCCCTCAATAGGTTTCCCCTCCCCCCCAGGTCAGTGAGGAGGAATATTGCACTGAGGTCAGGAAAGTGATTTATAGAAAGAAATAACATTACAAACGCTTTTAATTCACAGATCTAATACATGATTTAAGCCTCCAAACAAAGCTTAATAAATCCTCAAACGTACATGCAATTGATACAACGACTACACCGTTTGAAATACACGGCCCTTGTAAACGCATCGATATGAAATTTATGTAGATAAACTTAAAAATGTGGCCATGTCTGCGATTTAGAAAAGAGCGTCTTTGTGAGTTCTGCAGCAACATTTTTTAGATAATTTAACATGAGAGTCTATGAGACATAATTTCTGGCTGTTGCTCCAATAACTAAAACTAAAATACGTATCGCAGACTTGATCACATTGCCATAAACCAGACAAGCATAGCTACGTTTTGATCTAAAAATTGTGTATGAAAAGTAGATCTTGTGGGCGTGAGACCAATTTGTTTCCCCTTTTTGTAAAGATATTTTTAATTACAAAGATCTAGAATGTTAAGGTCACATGACAGACTCTAAATCCCCTCCATAGGATTACATTATAACCTATCGCATTTTTGTGAAAAATTCGCAAAACGTAAATTGCGTTTTCACCAAAAAATTGTAAACGCTAACTATCTGAAAAGTCATAGCCGGATAGCTAAATATTTTGTGACCGCTTTACAGTTTTTTCAGTGTCTGTAAGTGAAAGTATGAAGTAGCTGAAACTTTTGGCAGGGCATGTGAATTCAAAGGGGAAAAGGATGTTCTCATTGACTTCAATGTTAAAAAAAGGGTCTTAAAAGCTAAAAATTTATAAAAGTGTAAAAAGTAGGAAAAAACTTGAACAAGTCCCATCATTTGCTGAAAGAGACGAACATTTTTACAGTTGAATGGTCTCAATAGCTGAAAGTATGCCGAAGTTACGCTGAACCAAAAAACGTAAGGAATAATAAGATTACTAAATTTACGGATATCAATACTGGAAATGTTTATTAAAGCATTCACACTAATTAAGATTAATACATTTACGGGTATCCATACTAGGAATGCTTATTAAAGCATTCCCACTAAGTATCACACAGGCACGATTTACAAGCAGTAGTGGTAATAGTAATACATAGCATAAAAACACTTGGGGAATACTTTACAGCATTAGTAGTGGTCATAATAGTCAATAGTGTACCAAAAAATTGGGACACAGGTGTCTTGACTGAGCTGTAATAGTAGTAGTAGACATTGACAATACAGTGTCAAATCACTCGGGCAAGAGGTGCCATGATGAACAGCAGTCTTAATAAGAGTATATAGGGTGTGAAATAACTGCTGACATAGGTGTCTTGACTGGGCAGCAGAAGCAGCAGTAGTAGTATTAACAGTAGTAGTTGATACAGAGTCATATCACATGGGCAGGAGGTGCCATGATGTACAGCAGTCTTAATAAGAGTATATAGGGTGTGAAATAACTGCTGACATAGGTGTCTTGACTGGGCAGCAGAAGCAGCAGTAGCAGTATTAACAGTAGTAGTTGATACAGAGTCATATCACATGGGCAGGAGGTGCCATGATGTACAGCAGTCTTAATAAGAGTATATAGGGTGTGAAATAACTGCTGACATAGGTGTCTTGACTGGGCAGCAGAAGCAGCAGTAGCAGTATTAACAGTAGTAGTTGATACAGAGTCATATCACATGGGCAGGAGGTGCCATGATGTACAGCAGTCTTAATAAGAGTATATAGGGTGTGAAATAACTGCTGACATAGGTGTCTTGACTGGGCAGCAGAAGCAGCAGTAGCAGTATTAACAGTAGTAGTTGATACAGAGTCATATCACATGGGCAGGAGGTGCCATGATGTACAGCAGTCTTAATAAGAGTATATAGGGTGTGAAATAACTGCTGACATAGGTGTCTTGACTGGGCAGCAGAAGCAGCAGTAGCAGTATTAACAGTAGTAGTTGATACAGAGTCATATCACATGGGCAGGAGGTGCCATGATGTACAGCAGTCTTAATAAGAGTATATAGGGTGTGAAATAACTGCTGACATAGGTGTCTTGACTGGGCAGCAGAAGCAGCAGCAGTAGTATTAACAGTAGTAGTTGATACAGAGTCATATCACATGGGCAGGAGGTGCCATGATGTACAGCAGTCTTAATAAGAGTATATAGGGTGTGAAATAACTGCTGACATAGGTGTCTTGACTGGGCAGCAGAAGCAGCAGTAGCAGTATTAACAGTAGTAGTTGATACAGAGTCATATCACATGGGCAGGAGGTGCCATGATGTACAGCAGTCTTAATAAGAGTATATAGGGTGTGAAATAACTGCTGACATAGGTGTCTTGACTGGGCAGCAGAAGCAGCAGTAGCAGTATTAACAGTAGTAGTTGATACAGAGTCATATCACATGGGCAGGAGGTGCCATGATGTACAGCAGTCTTAATAAGAGTATATAGGGTGTGAAATAACTGCTGACATAGGTGTCTTGACTGGGCAGCAGAAGCAGCAGCAGTAGTATTAACAGTAGTACTTGATACAGAGTCATATCACATGGGCAGGAGGTGCCATGATGTACAGCAGTCTTAATAAGAGTATATAGGGTGTGAAATAACTGCTGACATAGGTGTCTTGACTGGGCAGCAGCAGCAGCAGAAGCAGCAGTAGTAGTATTAACAGTAGTAGTTGATACAGAGTCATATCACATGAGCAGGAGGTGCCATGATGAACAGCAGTAGGAATAGGAGTATATAGAGTGTCAAATAACTGCTGACATAGGTGTATTGACTGGGCGTCAGCAGCAACAGCAGAAGCAGCAGTAGTAGTATTAACAGTAGTAGTTGATACAGAGTCATATCACATGAGCAGGAGGTGCCATGATGAACAGCAGTAGGAATAGGAGTATATAGAGTGTCAAATAACTGCTGACATAGGTGTATTGACTGGGCGGCAGCAGCAACAGCAGAAGCAGCAGTAGTAGTATTAACAGTAGTAGTTGATACAGAGTCATATCACATGGGCAGGAGTTGCCATGATGTACAGCAGTCTTAATAAGAGTATATAGAGTGTGAAACAACTGCTGACATAGGTGTATTGACTGGACGGCAGCAGCAGCAGAAGCAGCAGTAGTAGTATTAACAGTAGTAGTTGATACAGAGTCATATCACATGGGCAGGAGGTGCCATGATGAACAGCAGTAGGAATAAGAGTATATAGAGTGTTAAACAACTGCTGACATAGGTGTATTGACTGGGCGGCAGCAGCAGCAGAAGCAGCAGTAGCAGTATTAACAGTAGTAGTTGATACAGAGTCATATCACATGGGCAGGAGGTGCCATGATGTACAGCAGTCTTAATAAGAGTATATAGGGTGTGAAATAACTGCTGACATAGGTGTCTTGACTGGGCAGCAGAAGCAGCAGTAGCAGTATTAACAGTAGTAGTTGATACAGAGTCATATCACATGGGCAGGAGGTGCCATGATGTACAGCAGTCTTAATAAGAGTATATAGGGTGTGAAATAACTGCTGACATAGGTGTCTTGACTGGGCAGCAGAAGCAGCAGTAGTAGTATTAACAGTAGTAGTTGATACAGAGTCATATCACATGGGCAGGAGGTGCCATGATGTACAGCAGTCTTAATAAGAGTATATAGGGTGTGAAATAACTGCTGACATAGGTGTCTTGACTGGGCAGCAGCAGTAGCAGAAGCAGCAGTAGTAGTATTAACAGTAGTAGTTGATACAGAGTCATATCACATGAGCAGGAGGTGCCATGATGAACAGCAGTAGGAATAGGAGTATATAGAGTGTCAAATAACTGCTGACATAGGTGTATTGACTGGGCGGCAGCAGCAACAGCAGAAGCAGCAGTAGTAGTATTAACAGTAGTAGTTGATACAGAGTCATATCACATGGGCAGGAGGTGCCATGATGAACAGCAGTAGGAATAAGAGTATATAGAGTGTTAAACAACTGCTGACATAGGTGTATTGACTGGGCGGCAGCAGCAGCTGAAGCAGCAGTAGTAGTATTAACAGTAGTAGTTGATACAGAGTCATATCACATGGGCAGGAGTTGCCATGATGTACAGCAGTCTTAATAAGAGTATATAGGGTGTGAAATAACTGCTGACATAATTGTCTTGACTGATCCAAAGGAGTCATGGGAGAAAATCATGTGGTCAGATGAGACTATAATATAATTTTTTGATCATAATTTCACTAACCGTGTTCGGAGGAAGAATAATGATGAGTACCATGCCAAGAACGCCATCCCTAATGTGAAGCATGGGGGTGGTAGCATCATGCTTTGGTGGTGTTTTTCTGCACATGGGACAGGGTGACTGCACTGTATTAAGGAGAGGATGACCGGGGCCATGTATTGCAAGATTTTGGGCAACAACCTCCTTCCCTGAGTTAGAGCTTTGAAGATGGGTCGAGGCTGGGTCTTCCAACATGAGAATGACCCAAAGCACACAGCCAGGATAACCAAGGATTGGCTCTGTAAGGAGCATATCAAGGTTCTGGCGTGGCCTAGCCAGTCTCCAGACCTAAACCCAATAGAGAATCTTTGGAGGGAGCTCAAACTCCGTGTTTCTCAGCGATAGCCCAGAAACATGACTGATGTAGAGAAGATCTGTGTGGAGGAGTGGGCCAAAATCCCTCCTCCAGTGTGTGCAAAGCTGGTGTAAAACTACAAGAAATGTTTGACCGCTGTAATTGCAAAGAAAGCCTACTGTACCAAATATTAACATTGATTTTCTCTGATGTTGAAATAGTTATATTCAGCACTGTAAATACATCAGGTCCGGGGCTTCATCAGGGAATGCATGGCAAGGGACCCTTCAGCGCCCTGAACCGACGACGGGTGCCAGAAAGTCACCGCCGATCCAGGACTCATTCATCTTTATGAATGTGAGTCTGTCCACGGAGTCTGTGGACAGACGGGTCCTCTTGTCCGTGACCACCCCACCTGCCGCGCTGAATGTCCGCTCAGATAGTACGCTGGAGGGGGGGCAAGACAATAACTCCAGCGCATACTGAGCGAGCTCGCGGCAGGTGTCCAATCTGGCAACCCAGTACTCCATGGGGTCGTCGGTGCTCATACTGTCAGAAGCACCGACGGACGCCATGTAGTCTGCCACCATGTGGGCCAGCCGCTGGTGGTGACTGCTGCTGCTGCTGCTGGTGGTGGTACTGGGTCGCTCGGTTTGGAAGAACATCCTCATCTCTTCCATTAGGTCCCCTGCTCGGCTGCAGCTGGGTGCAGCCACCTGCTGGGTGAGATGAGGGGGGACAACTGGAGGCCGGGGAGTTGCCTGCTCCAACCGTCTGACAATGGCTGCCTGCAGTTCCTCCATCCGGTGCTGCCTCCGGCTGGCTGGGATGAACTGCTCCAGTTTCCCCTTGCACCTGGGATCCAAAAGGGTGGCCATCCAGAAATCATCCCTCGTCTTGATGGTCTTAACCCGGGGGTCCCTCCTGAGGCATCTCAGCATGTGGGCAGCCATGGGGAAGAGCACAGCCCGCTGTGACTCCTCAATGCTGGCCAGGTGAATGAGGTGCGACTCTTCTTCCCTGAGGCGCTGCTGGTCAAACTCAGACATGCCCAACCCCCGGACTATCGGTGCCCCCAACACCGGCTCTCCCTCCTGACCAGGCCCTGACTCCGGGACGACACCAGCAACCACCTCCTCCTCCTCTTCATCATCATCCTCCTCCTCCTCCTCCTCCTCCTGGTCCTGGCCCTGGTCTCGGTGGAGCATTGCTGACTCCTCCTGCTCCACCAAGGCACTCTCCCCAGCCTCGAGCAGGCGATCTAGTGTCCTCTCCAGCATGAACAGTATTGGCAGCACGCTATTGAGGCCAATTTGCTCACTGCTGACCATCTTGGTCGCCTGCTCGAAGGAGGACAACACTTGGCAGACCTGGTTTATCTGCCCCCACTGCGCACAGGCGATGAAAGGG
The DNA here is from genome assembly GCF_905171775.1 of Rana temporaria. Lineage (NCBI taxonomy): Eukaryota > Metazoa > Chordata > Amphibia > Anura > Ranidae > Rana > Rana temporaria. The sequence goes on from NC_053496.1 coordinate 12,575,350, forward strand.
AGTTGTGGTGAAGCCCTCTGAGTGCCTAGTTCCATCAGGTACTCCCTCACCGCCCTTTGCTGCTCCCACAACCTCTTCAGCATGTGGAGGGTGGAGTTCCACCGCGTCACACTGTCCACAATCAGCCTGTGAAGGGGCAGATTGTACTTCCGCTGCAATTTGGACAGGGACGCGGTAGCGGTTGGGGAGCGCCTGAAGTGGCTGGCAATCCTACGCGCCTTTGCCACAATGTCACTCAACCCTGGATAAGTGCGCAGGAACTTCTGCACCACCAGGTTGAGGACATGTGCCAGACAGGGCACGTGCGTCAGACTGCCAGCATGGAGGGCGGCGAGTAGGTTGCTGCCGTTATCGCAGACAACCATACCTGGCTGGAGCCTTCGGGGTGTCAGCCACTTCTGGACCTGAGCTTGAAGTGCTTTCAGCACTTCTTCTGCAGTGTGTCTCCGGTCCCCTAAACTAACAAGCTGGAGCACGGCCTGACAGCGCACGTGCCCCACACTTGAGTAGCTACGGGGGCGCTTGCTGGGAGGCTCAGCAGCTGCGGAGACAGTGGCTTGAGGGAGACCAGCAGTTCTCCCCTGGACACCCCGGGGCGGCACCACAAGATCGGTTGCCGACGATCCCTCACCGACGCCTCGGAGGGAAACCCAATGGGCCGTGAAGCTGATGTAGCGTCCCTGCCCATGCCTGCTGGTCCAGCCATCCATTGTCAGATGAACCCTGTCGCTGACAGCGTGATCCAGCGACAGGGTTACATTCTGCACAATGTGCTGGTGTAGGGCAGGGACACCAGTCCTGGCAAAGAAATGGCGGCTGGGGACACGCCATTGGGGTTGGGCCTGCTCCAACATCTGCCTGAAGGGGTTGCTGTCAACTATGTTGAAGGGCAGCAGATGTTGGGCAATAACCCTTGCCAGGAGCCCATTGAGGGAACGCACACGTCGGTCTCCAGGGGGGAAGGGAGTGGTGCGGTCAAAGGCGTCTGAAATCGACGCCTGGCGCCGGACGGCAGTGCGGGACACAGACGTGGAGGGTGCTGTGGAAGTAGAGGTCTGGCTGCCGGTACCAGTACCTCTACTAGAGGGAGCGGGGGGGCATGACCTGCTGGAAACAGATGAAGATGTGGCAGGGGCTGCTGTACCCTGCTCACTTGTGGTGGTGGCGCTGCTACCACCACCACGCTTCATCTCCTCATACAACGCCCAGTGGTTTATCCTCAGGTGCTGGTTCAGGGCTGTGGTACCCACCCGAGCCAAACACTTCCCTCTCTTCACCCTCACTTTACAAATCCGGCAGATGGCCACGGTAGGGTTGTCTGCCACCAGGGTAAAGAAATTCCAGACAGGTGACTTCAGCACCGCCCTCCTGTCAGATGGGGTGACGCTTACTTGCACCTGCTGGGATTCGGTGCGCACAGGTGGAGCTGCCTGCTGCTGCTGCTGCTGCTGCTGCTCCTCCTCCTGACACCTCCTGCTGCCATCACCAGTGGAGACCCTGACGATGGTCTCCCTGGTGGTGACCTGGCGCACCGTTTCACCAGGGTGCCTACCTTCCCCGTCGTCACTGACGTAGTGAGCCGACGCGTCAGATGGCAACCATGATGGGTCACCCTCTTCGCCCCCAGAGATGTCAGACCAAGGGCTGAGATGTGTTGGTCTGAGGGAACCACGTGACATGGAGCCTCTAGCCTGGCTCCGCTGTCCCCTCACCCACGCCTGGGTCTGACTAGGTGCTGCTGTTTCCTGCACCAAAACAGCAGCACCAGTTTGAAGGGATGTCTCTGGGATACTGCCAGCAGGTATCCCATCCTCCTCATCCATCCCTTCAAAAAGGTCCTGACCATCAGGACAGAGCTGGAGGTCTGCCTGATGCATGGCCTCCCCCAAGAGATCCCTATCACTGTCGCTGTCGAACAGTAAGATGCTGGACTCTTGGGGGCTGGGGGGGGGTAGTACAGGCAACGGTGTAATGGTGGTACTACTGTGAGTCGGGACCGACGACTCAGTGGCACTGCTGTGCCCCATGTAGTCCACCACTACTTGAGCCTGAGATGGCAATATCGGGCGGCTGCCCGATGGGAAGAACTCCCGGATCAGGCGTACTCCCCTTGCACCCGATCCTCTACCACTAGTAGGGGCACGAGAGGTACCCCGTGCTGGCAGCGATCCAGCACTGGGAGTAACTCCCCTACCCCTACTGCCACGGCCACGGATGCCGCTCATAATTGCTGATATGTGTGTGGGGGGGTTAAACTTTATTGGGGGGGAAAATGTGAACAAAATGTGTTTTTGTGTTTTTTTTACAAGACAGGCACGCAGACAAAGACGTACACAGACAGCTACTAAACTATAAGAAAAGTAGTACACCAGACAAGGACTACAAAATTAAAGAAAAAAAAAAAAAGCACTAAACAAACACTAACTTTTTTTTTTTTTTTTTTTTTTAAACACAAAACACAGACACTAAACACACACTAAGCTAAGCTAGATGAAATAAATGTACACTAACAGTGTGTACACTTACTACACAAAATTTAACTAAACTGAACACAAAACTTAGCTTTTATAAAAGCTCTTTAGGGAAAACTAAACAAAATTTGAACTGAGATGCCTATCAAATATCACTGAACAGCGAACCTGCAAGATCTGACAGTAACACAAGATGAACAAAACTTAGCTTTTAGAAAAGCTCTTTTATAAAGCTCAGATCAATATGTGTTCTGAAATCTCTTGCAAATATAACTGAACAGGGAGGATTGCAGGATCAAACAGTAACACAAATGAAAAAAACAGCACAAAACAGCACAAAACGTAGCTTTGAAAAAAGCTCTTGGGTCTATTGCTTTGAAAAAAGCAGTTGATATACTGGAAAAGATCCACTGGAATCACTAAATAGCAATGCTGGTGATGATCTAAATCAATCAAGAACAAAGACACAGGAAACCAGGAACACAGAAACAGCCTCCACACTCTATAGCCAGCTTCTGAATCTGCAATGAAATGGTGCTGGGAGTGAGCTTATATAATGTCCATGCAGGCAGGTTCCTATTGGTTGCTAACCTGTGACGAGTGTGGAAGGAGAACTCTGATTGGCTCTGATGCAAAAGGGCGGAGCAAATAATCGCGCAATATTCCTATTGCCGAATATTCGCATTGCGAATATTCGGCAATATAAAATGATCGCTTCAGCTACTCGGCCCAATGGCTCTAATCATACCAGCAATGCTTTCAGACGTCTATGGAGATCACTAGGATGTGATCTGTTTTAAAAATGAAACTGTAAAAATCGCTCTGATGCGGAAGATCGGGGCGAGGAAAATAATCGCGCGATATTGCGTTTGCCGAATAATCGCATTGCGATCTTTCTGGAAAATTCAATGAACGCTTCAGCTACTCGGCCCAGGGTCTCTAATGATACCAGCAATGCTTTTAGACGTCGATGGAGATATCTAGGATGTGATCTGATTCAAAAAAAAAATTGTAAAAAATCGAATATTCGGAATTGCGAATATTCACCGCGAATTTCGAAATATAGCGCGATTTCTCGAATATGCTATATTCGAGTCGAATATTCGCAATGCGAATATTCGTGAGCAACACTAGAAAGGACTTCTGGACCCTTTCATCTTGGCTGCTGGCGATTACATATGTAGTATCGCAGACTTGCGCTACCACTTTGTAAGGGCCCTGCCATGAGGTCTGGAGCTTATTCCCTTTGACAGGCCTAAGCACCAGCACCTTCTGGCCCACTTGAAACGTTCTCTGACGGGCGCCCCGGTCGTACCAGTGTTTCTGTCGTCCCTGGGCCGTTTGGAGATGGTCCCGTGCCATCCGAGCTAACTGTTCCATGCGGTCCCGCATTTCCAGCACATATGGCACAATGGGGACACCTTCATGTTCTGTCTCGCCCTCCCAGTGCTCCCGGATGAGGTCGAGGGGGCCTCGCACTCTCCGTCCATAGAGCAGCTCGAAGGGGGAGAACCCTGTGGATTCCTGTGGTACCTCTCGATAGGCAAACAAGAGGTGCTGCAAAAATCGCTCCCAGTCTCTGTATTCCGCTGTAAAGGTCTGCAGCAATTGCTTGAGGGTACCATTAAAGCGTTCACAGAGACCGTTGGTCTGAGGGTGTTACGGTGAACTAAGCAGGGTCTTAATACCGCAGACCTTCCATAACTGTTGGGTTAGGTCTGCAGTAAACTGGGTCCCTCGGTCAGACAGGATTTCCTGAGGGAACCCCACTCGGGTGAATATCCCGACGAGCGCACTGGCAACAGTGTCCGCCTGAATATTCGTCAGAGCGACGGCCTCCGGGTAGCATAGTCTACTACGGTAAGAATGTATTTCTTACCTGAGGGACTGGGGTTAGGTAGAGGTCCCACTAGGTCGACTGCTACCCTGCTAAACGGTTCCTCGATAACGGGCATAGGTGACAGTCGAGCCTTAGGGTGGTCCCCTCTTTTTCCTGCCCGTTGGCATACGTCACAGGTGCTGCAGTAACGTCGCACATCCTTCGAGATCCCCGGCCAAAAGAAAGTCTGGGTGATCCTGTAGGTGGTGCGGTTGCCCCCTAGGTGCCCTGCCAACGGAATGTCGTGGCCGATTCGGAGAAGTTCCAACCGGTACTTTCTGGGTACCACTAGTTGGCGCTTTTGCGAAGGGACACCGCCTCTCTTTCTGCTTTCAGTCAATCTGTATAACCTGTCACCATCCCATATAAAACGTTCCCGCTCATCCCCTCTACTGTCTGCTAATTCTCGATACTTTTGAAGGGTGGAGTCCTCCCTAGTTTCCCTCCCAAATTCCTCTGGGGTGTCCCAAGCTATGGGTCTCTCTAGTGGGGTTACATGTCGGTTCTTGGCTTACCTGGGTCTCCTGGCCTGTTGTAGGATCATCTGTGATACGGGTCTGTGAGCGGGTGGTCACGGGGCAAGCTGCATCAGGTGTAGGTAGATACGCCGAAGTCAGAGGGCCAATGTCGTTGCCCAGCACAACCTCGGCCGGTAGGTTGTCCATGATACCAACGGTGGTCTTTCCTGACCCGACTCCCCAGTCTAAGTGCATCCGGGTGGTGGGTAAGCGGAATACAGCGCCCCCTGCGACCCGGACGGCAACTGTACGAGTGGAGACGTTCTCTGGCTTTACCAGATGTTTTTGAACCAGAGTGATAGTGGCCCCGGTATCTCTTAAGCCTTGTGCTACTTGTCCATTCACCCGTACCTCCTGACGGTGATGCTGACGGTTATCTGGAGAGGCAGCTTGTATTGGGTCTGCCTCATACAAAATTCCCAGACATTCCTCCGGGCCCCCCTCGGTCTCCAGGCAGTGGGCCGCAGAAGGACGTGATGGAGTGACTTCTGTGTTGGGTGTTGTACGTCTCCAGTTGTTATTTGTAGCTCTTAGAGGGCAATAACGAGCAATATGTCCCGTGTTGCTGCAGTGATGGCACGTCACCCTAGACGAATCCCGGGGGTAGTTGTTAGGCATAGGGAGGCATGTTTTATGCAGATCCAGAGAAAGCTGCACCGGGGAGTGGTCAGACAACCCCCTAGCCAAATATGTTACCGCTGGGTCGAAAGAAAGCGTTAAGTCATTACCCAGGGCAAAATCTATACGAGACAGCGTGGAATGAGTCAGGGAGTGACAAGAAAACTGGGCGTGAAGAGGGTGTTTACATCTCCACAGATCTACCAATCCCAGCTCGGTTACAAATCTGGCCAGTGAGGTATACTCCCTAGGGCCCTGTGGAGAGAATTTTTTTGTATATATCCAGAGAGATATCCATTGCACTATTAAGATCTCCCAGAACATATACAGGTAACTGCGGATGTTTGGCCAGAAACCTGGCCAGACATTGCAGTACTGTTAACGTGAAAGGGGGCGGTACATATATATTAGCAATAACACATAGACAAGATTCCCACTTCCCCATTAAAAAAATAAACCTGCCCTCGGGATCTACTAATGCATCTTGTTTAATGAATGCCGTGTTTCTAGAGAACAATGTACTAACCCACCTGGAGTATCTAGTATGAACCGAATGTTATTGCACAGGGTATTTAGTCATACTTAACAATTGGGTAGTATCGAGGGAGAGATGGGATTCCTGCAAGCATATAATTGTAGGATTTTGTTGCAAAAAAAAAGAAAATAAAGCAGACCTTTTTCTAGAATCGTGCAAACCCCTAATATTCCAGGATAAAATTGTATCTACCTGCTTACCCATAGAAAAAAATGGTTAATTGTACATAACATCCTAGATCTTATCTGCATTATTCTATTCATTAATTTATATCATTAAACAGTCTATGCACCATGATGTATATATGCATCTTATAGCCTTTAGAAAATGGGGTAGTTCCCTCTTACACCGCTTAGTGCCCTTAGTATACTCATACTCCTGTGTCTCTATACACGTGTTATATATATATATATACACATCCACATTATACCCATACATACATGTCTATTTACTGTCTCTTTCCCCAAATGTGCTATTAATTTTTCCCTATTTCGATTATCTATGTGCTCTATCATTATTTTATGTGACATCTATATATACTCCTGTTGGGTCTATTGTCTGAGTTGATTTACCTTTTACCCATATTTGTGTCATTTGTGTATGTGCATATTTTCCTCTCAGTGTAGTCAAACCCTTCTGTTTTCCCACATGTATCCCCCTTAAATACTCCCCCTCCCTTCTAATCTCCCTCCCTACTCCTCTTCCCTCCCCACACCCCCTAGGTAATCCCTGTGGGCTTTTATTGTGACTAGTTCATCCATACTCCCCCCTCCTCCCCACCCCCCCATACTATCCTCACTCTAGATCTTTTTGTGCTACAATCCATTCTCACTCTGTGTCCCCTATACTATATGTGTCTCCCATTGTCCAATCCTATTAAAGTTCTTGTTATTCCTTAGATTCCCCATATCTATTTCTTTAAGCTAAATGTTCCGTCATTTTAATACAAGCTGGTCTTTTTTATCCTCCAACCATATCATCGCATCCTCTGCAGATTCAAAAAAGAAAGTCCCATCTGGTGCTACGACTCGCAAACGCGCTGGATATAGTAAAGCGTATATTAGTTTAAACTTTTGCATTTTACGCTTGACTTCAATAAAGCTGGCCCTCCGCTTCTGTAGGAGAGGTGAGAAATCCGGATACAGTGAAACCTTCGATCATTCCCACATAATGTTCCCCGTCTCTGCTGCTTCTTCTGAGTAACATTACTTTGTCCTTGAAATTCAAAAATGTCATTAATATTGATCTTGGGCGCCCCCCTGATGGAGGGGGTTTGGCAGGGACTCTATGCGCTCTTTCTATTAAGAACTGTGGTGAAAAAGATTCTCTTCCAAATAACTTTGAAAACCAGCTTTCCAAGAACTCTGTTGGATTAGTCCCTTCACACTTTTCCGGTAATCCCACCAATCTCACATTGTCCCTGCGGTTCCTGTTCTCCATTTCATCCAGCTTTTCCTCAAACTTGCTCATTTGTTCTTTCATTGTTTTAACCTCTTGTTTTACCGGATACAAATCATCTTCTATTTGAGTTATTCTTCCCTCTGCCTCAGTTATCCGTTCATTTGTCTTCTGAAGCTCCTGTCGCACAAGGGCCAGCTCTTCTTTAACGCCCTTCATCTGATCGCACAGCTCCCCCAAAGTCTGTTTGCATACATTGACCACCGAGAATATATCTTTTAATGTAGGGTCCCCTTCCACCGTGGGGGCTAATACTAGATCTATCTCAGTTCCTTTATCAACTGTGGGTGTATTCTTGTTAATAGCACTTTTACCAGTCCTTGGCTTTTCCTGTCAGTTATTTTAGTCTGGATTAATAACCCTACTTTGACTGGGGTATGATCTTCTGTATGCCCATATTTCTCTAATTTAGCTGCTGCACTAGATGGCCCACTTTTATCTTTTTCCTTGTCCTTAGCAGAATGTAATGATTGTGGGCCTGACATGATTATTTCTTCTTTCTTGGTAATAGCAGGGAGTTTACACAAGCGTGAAGAAGTAGCACTTACTGAACACTCAAGGTGCTATTTATGTACAATCTTCAGTGTAAATAGCAATATGGTAGCATTAATAATTAAAAAAAAAAAAAAAAACAGTCAGTCAGTCAGCAGATACAAAATTCTCCTTTCTCTTCCCTTCTCCTTTCCTCCCCTGTCAGCAGCAGAAGAAAAAATTCTGTATTCAACATTCCATTCGTTTTGGCAGCTGTTTACTCATTACTCACATGACCCTTCAGTCTAGGGGGAGAGCTCCTTAAGTCCAGGGCATACAACTTGACACCTGTTGCTTGAATAGTACACAAACAGTGAAAATAGGCTTTAAAGAAGATTGTGCACACTCTGCTCTCACAGCTGTTCGTATCTTCAGCTCACCGCTCCTCCTCAGGAATTTCAAGAATTTCCCAGCTCCGGACCATCACATTTCATGGCAAATCGCAATTCATGGCAATGCACCGGCATACAGCACACTGTGTCATAGAGCAGCTAAACTGTGAAGCTCCATAAACTCTCCTCCGCCCGTACTCTCTACAGCATCCGACACCCTGCGGCACATATACACTCTCCTTCTTCCCTTCTCCTTAATTTGATGAGCCCTCAGAGCGCCAAGGGGTTGTAAGGTTATAGGGGTATGCAGTGGTTCCTCAACTGCCTTATAGTACTCACGGAGATGAGAAGGCGTTCAAAAAAGATGGTCAGCAGTCAGATGTCGCATGGGATACCATAAATTGCTGAATGCAAATTTTATACAGTTTATATACAGTTCAAGAATTGTGTAGTTTAATTTGGTTCAGTCACTTTCAAAAATATTTCTCCCCAATCAAGGGAAAGATCCGCTCTCTTTCACCCACTTCCTTGTGCTATGATAGGGGGAGATAAAATGCAGAGCGCCAGTTTTGTGTAGTTTATTAGTCACTTTCAGTTAACCAAGATGCTGCTCAGTCGCCAGTACACCAGTACACGACTCCGTTCACAGTTCACAGTGTATACTCAGTTCCATGTGTTACTCACTATGTCCTTTCAGCTTTCAAATCCTCTTCCTTCAGGCTTCACGCTCTGGCTATGGCTCTCTATAGCGGCTCCAGTTACAGGGACAGCGCAAGAGTCCTCACGTCCTCCCACTGCTCCCCCGCTCTCCTCCCCTCACTCAGGGGGTGCGGAGTGTGATGGAGAGGCGCCCAGGGGAGACCTCCGATAGCCGCTGAAGCCAACACCTCCTGCAGTAAGTTCAGACACGGGCTTCCCTGGGCCGATCACGTGTCTCCCGTCAGCTGACCACAGTCCACCAATCCGCGAGTCGTATGCCCCTGAATACGAGTCTGCAGCCAGACCTTCACGGAGACCCCCGATCCACCGGAGATATTTGCACGGGACACAGGGAGACAGGGACACCGCAGCACAGCACCGCCCCGCACCAATAGAAGTCCAGATGATCTTAGTAGCGGTTTTAGCAGCGGGCTCAGTAACAGCAGTCTCGGATTTTAGCAACAGGCTCAGCAGCGGCAGTCTCGGAATTCAAACCAGGCAAGAGGCATATATTTTAGGCTGCATGGATAAGGCATGGTTAAGGGATGGAGACACATGGGAGACACACACCTCTCCCCACTCCTCACATCTCTCTCACGCCGCACACCTGTATCCGGTCACGCCCCGAAGTCCCGTTTCTGATGCCTGGATAAATCGGGGGGACCCTGTTGTATTCCCCAAACTTTGTGTGCCAGATCATCGGTGCATGTTGTGTGCTGCACAACTACGCCATGAGAAAGGGCCTGGAGATTGACATATGTGATGACCTGACCCCCGAACCACACAGTCCCCCCCTAACCGAGGCTACCCCATCTGCTGAGGGAACAGCAGTCAGGAGTTGCTTTGTGGAACGCATCTTTGCACATTAAACACACACATTCATCATGGCACAAGGACAATGCACGCATGCACACCACTGTGGTCCCTAGCTCACACACACCACATCCACATCACATTGGTTTAGCCCAAGTCCAGCCTGGTTTAGCCTCGGGTGGGGGGGCATCAGGAGGAGGATCATCCCCTGGTCTGTCACTCCTGGCAGATGCTGGCTGCCTGCCCTTCAATACAAGGGCGATGCGGGTGAGGACAGAGTTGGTCTCCGCCTGCATCCGCAGCTGGCGGGTGGTGGTCTGCCGCTGGTGGCACCTGGTCTGCCTTCCCTCCGCCTCGATGGCAGCAGTATTGGCCTGGATAGCCTCCCCCAGGCTCTTCACCTCCGCCACGAGACCTGCTGCTGTGGCCTGCAGCTCACCAATTGCCCGGGTAATGATGCTCTAGGCTGGCCTGCACATTGGAGCCCTGGTCACTAGATGGTGAAGGACCCCCTGCCACCATGTGGTGACTAGGGATGAGCCGAACATAACCGCGTTCGGTTCGCACCAGAACTTTCGAACGGACCGAAGGCTTGCGCGAACATTTAGAACCCCATTGAAGTCTATGGGACTCGAACGTTCGAATTCAAAAGTGCTCATTTTAAAGCCCAATATTCAAGTTATTGTTAGAAAGCGTCTTTGAGAACCCGGGTCTTGCCCCAGGGAACATGTATCAATGGAAAAAAAGTTTTAAAAACTGTATTTTTTAAAAAAAATATCAAAAATTTCTTTAAATATCGTACCTGCTGGGTGTCTATAGTAGTGGCACGTGTTTAGAAATTTCCCTGCACAACATGAGATTACTATAAGAAAAAATAATTTTAATACTGCTTGCGGCTTTAATGTAATGTTTGGTCCCTGCAATATGGATAAAAATCATTGAAAAAAATAGCATGAGTTTCCCCGCCACCACTCCCCCAGGTCATTACAAGACCCAGTGCCGATCCTGACCTCCCTGGGGCCCTAAGCAAAATGACATGGCACATTAAAAATGAGAATCGGGGGGGCGCTGACGACAGTGACATGTCACATTAAAGAAAGTTGAGAAGCGGGGGGAGGGGGTGTTCTGCTGTCGTAAATGACTCAGGCCAGCCAGCGAGTTTAGAAGCGGGGAGAGGGTGCGAAAATGAATTCTCACCAGGCGGGGCCTCTAGTAATTTGGGGGCCCTTTGAAGCTTTGCGGGGCCCTAAGCGGCTTGCATAGTGAGCCTATAGCGAGGATCAGCCCTGACAAGACCTTTTGGCCCTATATACTTTGAACAGCAGTATACAGGCATTGCAAACAAGATAAGGACTGTAGGTTTGTTAAGTAGAATCTGAACCATGTCATACTTTGCTCCTGCATATTGCACAATTTCCTAAAGAGACCCTCAACAAACTACATGACACTTGTGCCTGATGAGGCCACTGATGTTCCAGTGGTGGTGGCCTGTGAGACTGTACATACAGGCTTGGCCCCCCAAAGCGCACGCGCTGTGTGGCAACTGGCAACAATATGTTGATTATTTTAGGGTTGGGGGGGCCATTACAATGCCAGATCTTGGCTGAATACATTTTTTTTTTTGGGAAATAAAAATTCTAGAAAAAAGGGGGGTTGCCATCCGGGGCCCCCTTCGAACAAATTCTGTGAAGAACTCCTGTTCTCTGAAGGCCTCCATTATTCCTGAAAGTCAAAATTAAGCAAAAAAAGCTAATGTCAGTCAAGCCTTAGCTTCCTCCCCATATCTAACCCACAAACTCATCCACTGATCATAAAGTCCAAAAATCAAGTTTCGTATTGTCGTACTGCACGATCGTTTTTCCGACGCTTTCTACCGACTGTGAACGACGTTCTCATTCACGCAATATCCCTTTATGCACTGCGCATGTGAGAAGCTCCGCACGTTTCCCCGCCCATGACGGTCGTTCTAGTGATTGCCATGCCCCTTTTAAGTCGGTCAATGCAAGGTGGTGAAGAGTCTGAAGACATGATGGAGGAGAGACAGCAAGCTGCAACCTGGCAGGAGAGAGGCCAGGCACACACCAGGAGGAGCAAGAGGTACAAAGCCACCAACATGACCTTTCGACGAGATGGTTGAGATGGTGGCTATTCTTAAAAAGGAGGACTACGACTGAAAAAAAGGGCCTTACAAGAACCCAAATAAAGTCAAGGCCCAGATCATGGAGAAGGTATGGAGGATTATCCATGCAAAATTCGGGGTGCAGAGGTCCAGGGAGCAGTTGCGCAAGAGATGGTCTGATTTGAAAATCAGAGAGCCGGACCAGATGGAGAGAATTCGAAGAGTCATCAGAAGACGTAAGTAATTTTCATGTGTACTCTGAATATTTGTTTTTATTATTTTGCGGCATGTGCTTTTTCTTTCAGGTTGTGTATATATACAGTTCAAGAATAGATGTCTCAAGGTTCATGTTTGTGGGCATAATATTTGGTTGTTCATTCTATTTAAGATTTTTTTATGTGAGACCAATTTTTTATTTAATGTCGATGTGTTATAAACTAGATTTAAATAATCCAACTTAAGTCAATATACAGTAAAAGGAGAGTATGCTCAGCAGTTTGTTACACATATGGACTCAGTAGCAGAAGTGTTGGCATGGCCGATCCACCCTATAGGCTCACTATGCAAGCCGCTTAGGGCCCTGCAAAGCTGCGAAGGGCCCCCCAAATTACTAGAGGCCCCGCCTGGTAAGAAGTAATTTTCGCCCCCTCACCCCGCTTCTCAACTCGCTGGCTGCAAAAAAAAAAAATAGATGTAGACAAGTATTTCAAAGCAAAAATATATTTCTTGACAAAAAAAATAAAAAATTAAAGAATTTCTATTAAGATATTTAAAATATATATATATATATATATATATATATATATATATATATATATATATATATATATATATATATATATAATAAACAAATTAAAGAATGTATATTAAGATATTTTTGGAAAAAATAAAAATGACACATTTTAAGTGTGAAACAATAAATATTTTTGGATACTCAATGTGTGGCTTCTTATTATATCAATGCTGCCTAAAAGAACAAATCTAGATTTGTGGTGTTTACATTGACAATGATGAGTATTTAGTACAGGAAAATAAACATGACACTATGATAACGTAGGAGAAAGCTAGAATGAACTCAAATTAGAAAAGAATCAAACAAAGAAAAGTACTAGAACAGGGGCAGAAAAATTGGGCCTTAGGCACTGGTGGCGGTGTCACAACACTGCAACCCCTCACAGATAATGTAATTGGAGCTCAGCAAAGAGCCACATGCAAAGTATTGCATCAAAAATTGTTATTAGACGCCCCTGTTAAACAGGGGCAGAAAAGTTGGGCCTTATTGGCACAACACAACACTGCAACCCCTCACAGATACTGTAATTGGAGCGCAGCAAAGAGCCACGTGCAAAGTATTGCATCAAAAATTGTTATTAGATGCCCGTTGTGGATTCTAATTCCTCCTGACCTCCCAGCAGCTGTGTGTGTGTGAATTCCTGTACCCTGTAGTGCACTGGATTAGTGCACTTTTTAAAGGGGAGTTACACCCTATTTACGCCCTTTAAAAATGCACAGATGACAATGAACCCTCAATAAAAATATCAGTACAGCGAGAACTTGGACTTTTAAATACACTGAGGAAATGTGTCAATTGTAATAGAAAATAAATAACACGGTAGTGTATTTAAAAGTCCAAATCCTCGCTGTACTGATATTTTTATTGAGGGTTCATTGTCATCTGTGCATTTTTAAAGGGCGTATTGATGACAATGGCAGTACATAAAAACACACTGAAAATGCACATTAGTATATTTTAAAAATCCACAATAAAATGCATAAAAACATGCATTAAATGGTGACAATCCAGCCTAAAGTGGGGTGCACACTATAAGAAAATCAGGCAAATGTATTTTCCTCATTGTTCCCTCCAATCATCCTCTGTGCGCAAAACAGCATGTAAGTACAGAGGAGGAGGGGGTGCTGTGATCCGGGGACACAGGGGGGGTACGGGCTAGAGATGTACAGAACTGTTCGCGGGTGAATAGTTCGCAGCGATTTTCGCTTGTTCGCATTCGCCGCCGCAGGCAAACATATGCGATGTTCGATCCGCCTCCTATTAATTAACATTGAGCAAACTTTGACCCTCTACCTCTCAGTCAGCAGACACATTCCAGCCAATCAGCAGCATACCCTCCCTCCCTGACCCTCCCACCTCTCGGGCAGCATCCATTTTAGATTCATTCTGAACTTGCATTCTTAGTGAGAGGAGGGACAGAGTTGCTGCTGCTGATTTTATAGGGAAAGTGATAGCTAGGCCAGTGTACTCCAGTCCTGAAAGACTCATCTGATCTCTGCTGTTAGAACAGCACCCCAAACAGCCCTTGTTAGGGCTAATTAATCAGTCTGCTTTTTTTTTTCCTCTGTAATCTGTGCTGCGTGGTTTACAGAGAGAGAGAGAGAGAGAGAGAGTGTAATTTTTTGGAGTTAGATAGAGCAGGCAGGCTAGTCAGTTAATGTTACAGGGCCAGATTCAGATAGAGATACGACGGTGTATCTCCTGATACGCCGTCGTATCTCTGAGTTCCGTCGGTCGGATCTATGCGACTGATTCATAGAATCAGTTACGCATAGATCTCCCTAAGATCCACCAGGTGTAAGTGACTTACACCGTCGAATGTTAGGCTGCATACTCACGCTGGCCGCTAGGTGGCGCTTCCGTTTGTATACGCAACTAATATGCAAATGAGGAGTTACGCCGATTCAGAAACGAACGACCGCCCGGCGGGACGCGCCTGGTTACAATTTTAAACGCCCCCTAGCCGCGGAATTTGAATTCCGCCAGGGGATTTATGATACACCGCCGCAACTTTAGAGGCAAGTGCTTTCTGAATTAAGCACTTGCCTCAAAAACTTGCGGCGGCGTAACGTAAATCAGATAGGTTACGCGGATCTAAAGATCTGCTAACCTATCTGAATCTGGCCCATAGTGTGTAGAGGATATATATACACATCACCAGGAGTTGTACATATATTTATACACTGTATAGTTTAGTTAGATTAGAGGTGCTGTGCAATATAAAGGGGTCCAGTGGTGCAAAGTGCTGTGTAATATAAAGGGGTCCAGTGGTGCAGTGCTGTGTAATGTAAAGGGGTCCAGTGGTGCAGTGCTGTGTAATGTAAAGGGGTCCAGAGGTGCTGTGTAATGTAAAGGGGTCCAGTGGTGCAGTGCTGTGTAATGTAAAGGGGTCCAGAGGTGCAGTGTTGTGTAATGTAAAGGGGTCCAGTGGTGCAGTGCTGTGTAATGTAAAGGGGTCCAGAGGTGCTGTGTAATGTAAAAGGGTCCAGTGGTGCAAAGTGCTGTGTAATATAAAGGGGCCCAGTGGTACAGTGCTGTGTAATATAAAGGGGTCCAGTGGTGCAGTGCTGTGTAATGTAAAGGGGTCCAGTGGTGCAGTGCTGTGTAATGTAAAGGGGTCAGTGGTGCAGTGCTGTGTAATGTAAAGGGGTCCAGTGGTGCAGTGCTGTGTAATATTAAGGGGTCAGTGGTGCAGTGCTGTGTAATGTAAAGGGGTCAGTGGTGCAGGGTGCTGTGTAATGTAAAGGGGTCCAGTGGTGCAGTGTAATGTAAAGGGGTCCAGTGGTGCAGTGCTGTGTAATGTAAAGGGGTCCAGTGGTGCAGTGCTGTGTAATGTAAAGGGGTCCAGTGGTGCAGTGCTGTGTAATGTAAAGGGGTCCAGAGGTGCAGTGCTGTGTAATGTAAAGGGGTCCAGTGCTGTGTAATGTAAAGGGGTCCAGTGGTGCAGTGCTGTGTAATGTAAAGGGGTCCAGAGGTGCTGTGTAATGTAAAGGGGTCCAGTGGTGCAAAGTGCTGTGTAATATAAAGGGGCCCAGTGGTGCAGTGCTGTGTAATATAAAGGGGCCCAGTGGTGCAGTGCTGTGTAATATAAAGGGGCCCAGTGGTGCAGTGCTGTGTAATATAAAGGGGCCCAGTGGTGCAGTGCTGTGTAATGTAAAGGGGTCCAGTGGTGCAGTGCTGTGTAATGTAAAGGGGTCAGTGGTGCAGTGCTGAGCAGTGGACATCTTTCCTGGACTCTCGGCTGACACTTCTGCTGGTCAGTCCTGTGATCGCTTTAATTGGTCAAGAGAGATGGGGGCGTGCGGTGTCTACAGCACTGGCCATCTTGGGCACTGTGACCCGGAGTGGCTTTTTGTACTGTGTGTTGTGGGTTGATATGATACCCATCCGCCTCAGCAGCCAGTCATAGGCGCAGCTGCAGCGGCTCAGATTTGTCACAGACAACTCCATGTGTGCAGTGTGGCTCAGCCCCGCACACATGAATGATACGCAGCTGGTGTCGCCCCTCTGGCGCGTGTCACCCCCCCCCCCCACACCCTCATGGCGACACCACTGCGACACCACTGCAGATGTCCACCCATTATATGATAATACCTGCTGTTCCCGGTCCTCTATGACCAGTAGATGAGCCCCAATCTCTTCACACTCTTCCCGACTCTCATTCCATGTTCTGTATTCTACATCAGATGAAATGTAATAACAGTTCTCTCTGTGCCGCAACCAGCCATCGGGACACACCACACACCCTATAAGAAAATGTTTTTAATACATTTTTTGTAAAATCTTTATAAAATAACACTGAAAACGTATAATTAACCTCATCATTCCAAAGTTCAATCAGAATTGTAATCACAGAAGAAAACTAAAAACATACAGTATATGTCAAACTGTCATATTTGCAGTGTTGGGGTTAATATTAAAGCGGTAGTGCAGGTTAATGGCAAGTATTCTTAACCGATTCCCATCCTTAGAATGTACCCGTACATCAGGGGTGGGCAATTATTTTTTCGATGGGGCCACATGAGAAACTAAAAATATTTTGGAGGGCCGGGCCAAAAGGCTAAACTCAATACTGCATAAAATCAATTGTATTTCTTTATAAAAAGCAGTAAATATCATTGTTGGACAACTGGTACGAGTACTTGTTATAGTTAAACAATGAAAAAGTGAGGTTGCCTTACAAGAATTTTTTTTTAATTTATTAAACAAAATTTCCCAAAACAATGAAAATTTTTCACTATTTGTGACTCATATTAGTGAAAATTTCCAGAGAGGATCAGAGACTGCGGACATGATACCAGAGAGGATCAGAGACTGCGCACATGATACTAGAGAGGATCAGAGACTGCAGACATTGTCCCCATAAAGTCCTGCCAAACGACAATGTATGCCGTGTCATAAATTATGGTTTATGTATGTCTAAGGCCCCGTACACGACCAAACATGTATGCTGAAACTGGTCCGCGGGCCAGTTTCAGCATACATGTTCAGTCGTGTGTAGGCGCGAGCGGGCCTTTTCCCAGCAGACAAATATTCCTGGACGTGTTTTAAAACAGCCCGCTGGAATCCTGCCCGCTCGGACATGTACGGTCGTCAGTACAGACCTACCGTACATGTCCGAGCGCCCGCCGTCCCTCGCATGCGTCGAATGACTTTGACGCATGCGTGGAAGCCTTTAAATGGCAGGCCCGCCCACGTCGCCGCGTCATCGCCATGTCATCGTCGTGGCGACGACGCGGACACGCCCCGCGTAGTGTTTACGCGCGAACTTCTGTACGATGGTTAGTACAACCATCGTACAGAAGCCCTCTGGCAGGCATGTACGGTGAAAACGGTCCGACGGACCGGTTTCATCGTACATGTTTGCTCATGTGTACCGGGCCTAATTGTCTTAGTGATTGATTGACATCACAACTTCATTGATAGCTTTTTTTTTGTATGATTTTTAGTTTTGCTCATTACTGCCACACACGTGCAATGCATGGCTGCATGTGTGTGGCAGTGATGAGCAAAAGCCAAAATCATACAAAAAATAAGGGTATCAATTTCAAATCAATGAAGTTGTGATGTTAATCAATCACTAAGACATACATAAACCAGTGTGCCATCAATTGCTGCCAGTGTGCCATCAATTGCTGCCAGTGTGCCATCAATTGCTGTCAGTGTGCCACCAGTGTGCCATCAATTGCTGCCAGTGTGCCATCAATTGCTGCCAGTGTGCCATCAATTGCTGCCAGTGTGCCACCAGTGTGCCATCAATTGCTGCCAGTGTGCCATCAATTGCTGCCAGTGTGCCACCAGTGTGCCATCAATTGCTGCCAGTGTGCCATCAATTGCTGCCAGTGTGCCATCAATTGCTGCCAGTGTACCACCAGTGTGCCATCAATTGCTGCCAGTGTGCCATCAATTGCTGCCAGTGTGCCATCAATTGCTGCCAGTGTGCCACCAGTGTGCCATCAATTGCTGCCAGTGTGCCATCAATTGGTGCCAGTGTGTCATCAATTGCTGCCAGTGTGCCACCAGTGTGCCATCAATTGCTGCCAGTGTGCCATCAATTGCTGCCAGCATCCCCACAAGCAAGTACCTGATGATGATGATGATGAAATCTCTGTCCTGTCAGTGTTTTGCTGCCTGCAGTCCTTGGCCGTCTCGGGTCTCCTACAGCAGCCTGTGCAGTGTGCACAGTGTGAGGTGAGGAGTCGGGACCGGGTCATTACTTGGCGGGAATTGGGGAACTTTTTTGAATTCGGGGACACTCACTCCACGTGGTGACGGGCGGCTGGGAATGCCGTCAGCGGGGGGCGGGAAAGGAAGCGTGGCCAGCTCCAATGGCTTCTTCGGCTGAATCAGCGGGGGGCGGGAAAGGAGGCGCGGCTAACACCCACGGGTTTCTTCGGCTGCACCAGCGGGGGGGTGGGAAAGAGGTGCGGCTAACACCCGCAATTCTTTCGGCTGCAAATTCAGACTTCAAATTCAGATTTCTAGCGATCCGCCCGGGGGCCGGATTAAAAGGTCCGCCGGGCCGTAGTTTGCCCACCTCTGCCGTACATCCTTGGATGGGAAGGGTGATATCTCAGTCATGGCTGCAGCAATGATTGACGTATCATTTTTTCCTGCCAGCGGTTCCCTTCATGGCAAAAGTGATCAGAGTGGCTATACTGCCGCTGGACCACTAAGGGGGTCCCCCTCCTCCAGCCGCCACCTTTACTAGGCTCTTCTGTCCCACTGGGGAGTCCAGTAAAAGAATGTGTCCAGTGGCATTGCCTTCCCCAGACACAGTGAGAGGACTTGATGTTGCTCCTCCCACTGTGAAACCACAATCCATGAGGATATAATCACTTTCTGTTTTGGTCTGATCAGTGGCGGCTGGTGCTCAATTTTTTTTGAGGGGCCCAAACAAACTGAAAAAAAAAAACATCAATTGCCGCCCCCGTGCCATCAAACGCAGCCACTGTGCCCATAAATTGCCACCACTGTGCCCATCAAGTGCAGCCACTGTGCCCATAAAGTGCAGCCACTGTGCCCATCAAGTGCAGCCACTGTACCCATCACACGCAGCCACTGTAACCATTAATTGCCGCCAGTTTGTCACATCAATTGCCGCCAGTGTGCCCCATCAATTGCCGCCAGTGTGTCCCATCAATTGCCACCAGTTTTTCCCCATCAATTGCCGCCAGTGTGCCCCTTCAATTGCCGCCAGTTTGCCCCCCCCGCCTGGCACTTACCTGTCTTGGGTCAGCGCTGTCCTCCACACTCCCTCCGAGTCCTCGATGTCTTCTTCCTCCTCTTCTGCTATGATTTAACACCTGATAGGCGTCCAATCACAGCGCCTGTCACTTCAGACAATCAGGTGACATGTAACCAGACCGGTGCACCAGATTGGCTGAGAGGCGGGTCAGTGTTAGGGAAGCGATTTATTCACTTCCCTAACACAACACTGTGTAAACAGCAAACACAGAGCATTGCTCCCGCTGTTTACCAATTTGGAAACCTATTAGAGCCCACTGCTCGAATCAGGACACCTATTAGAGCCTATGGCTCTAATCAGGTGCTTCCAAATACACCCCCCTGCTGCTGTAATTCAGTTGCCCGGCGCCCGACAAAGAGGGCGGACACCTGAATAGGGGGCGGCAGCGGCGACAATAGATAGATCCATACAATGCATGAATCTATCTATTGGTAATTAACGGATGCAGGAGAGACGGGGCGGCGCTCTTGCACCCTCTATGGACGCACCGCCACTGGGTCTGATGTAAACAAGCCATTATCGGCTTGTGAAAGCATCTGATCAAGTGATCTCAATTTGAACAGATTCTTTGAAGGCCAGAGGAGGGAATGTTGGTTTAAAAGGGTTGTAAAGGAAACATTTTTCCCTTAAATAGCTTCCCTTGCCTTAGTGCAGTCCTCCTTCACTTACCTCATCCTTCCATTTTGCTTTTAAATGTCCTTATTTCTTCTGAGAAATCCTCACTTCCTGTTCTTCTGTCTGTAACTCCACACAGTAATGCAAGGCGTTCTCCCTGGTGTGGAGAAAGCCTCTTGAGGGGGAAGGGAGCGAGCAGGCAAGTCAGGACACTCTCTACTTTGCAGATAGAGAAAGGAGCTGTGTGTTAGTGGGCGTCCTGACACTCCTGCTCGCCCCCTCCCTAACCGCTTGATCGCCCCCCTAGTGTTAACCCCTTCCCTGCCAGTCACATTTATACAGTAATTAATTAGTGCATCACTGTATAAATGTGAATGGTCCCAAAATAGTGTCAAAAGTTTACGATCTGTCCGCTGCAATATCGCAGTCCTGACAAAAATCGCAGATCGCCGCCATTACTAGTAAAAAATTATAATAATAGTAATAAAAAAAATGTCATAAATCTATCCCCTATTTTGTAGACGCTATAACTTTTGCGCAAACCAATCACTATACGCTTATTGCGATTTTTCTTGCCAAAAATATGTAGAAGAATACGTATCGGCCTAAACTGAGAAAAAATATTTTTTTTTTAAATTGGGATATTTGTTATAGCAAAAAAAATTATTTTATTTTTTTAAAAATTGTCAGTATTTTTTTGTTTATAGCGCAAAAAATAAAAACCGCAGAGATGATCAAATACCACAAAAAAAAAGCTCTAAATGTGGGAAAAAATGGGACATCATTTATGTTTAGGAGCAACGTCGCACGACCGCGCAATTGTCATTCAAAGCATGACAGCGCTGAAAGCTGAAAATTATTTTGAGGGGACAGCAAATGTACACTGTTATACAAGCTGTACACTCACTACACAACATTGTAGCAAAGTGTAATTTCTTCAGGGTTGTCACATGAAAAGATATACAGTAAAACTTTGGATTGCAAGCATAATTCCTTCCGGAAACAGGCTTGTAATCCAAAGCACTTCTATATCAAAGTGAATTTCCCCATAAGAAATAATGGAAACTCAAATGATTCGTTCCACAACCATTTATTCATAAATCCTTCCGTTTATAATCCATATAAAAAGATTATAGCAATGTGATTGGTTGTGTAACCATAAAATGTCCGTCCACAAATGGAAGCCTCTCCAAGGGGATTAGACGCAAAATCCAGCAGGAGCTCCAGAGTATAAAAGAGAAGAGAGGCGCCTCTATGTGTAGCAATATGGTTACATTTAATGAAGGTACAACATTTAGCAACTCACATGGTTGATGATTAAAAGAGGCACATATGCAGGCATTTGGGATAAAGCTGTCCACATAGTCCATCCTCTGCACTGCCGGCTCTCACCACTGTCAGTCTGCAATCATGACTGGGAAGACTACCCTGCAGTAGAGCGATCTGAAAGCGAGGCTTGAACCGCTCGTGGAGCGCAGCGTGGAAGGGATGACGTTGATGGTGGTGCAGAGGACGGTCTATGTGGACAGCTTTACCCCGGATCCCTGCATACTTAGATGTGCCTCTTTTAATCATCAACCATGTGAGTTGCTAAATGTTGTACCTTCATTAAATGTAACCATATTGCTACACTTAGAGGCTCCTCTCTGCTCTTTTATTCTCAGTTGTGACATGACGCTGCTCTTATATCAAGACATTGCTTGTATATCTAGTCAGAATTTATTAAAACATGTTGCTTGTCTTGCAAAACGCTCTCAAATATATATATATATATATATATGTAGCCCCTGGTTACTTTAGAGCAGTGTTTTTCAACTCCAGTCCTCAAGGCACACCAACAGGTCATGTTTTCAGGATTTCCTTTAGATAAAACGACTGTGGTGATTACTAAGGCAGTGAAACTGATAAATCACCTGTTCTAAATAATGGAAAGCCTGAAAACATGACCTGTTGGTGTGCCTTGAGGACTGGAGTTGAAAAACACTGCTTTAGAGTACCGGTGCTATTTAAATTTAGAGGTAGATCAGAGTGTAGTTAAACTCTGATCCAAATTGTTATGCTTAAAACAGGGTCTCTGTCTCAGCTTGGCTGTGCTGTGGGCTCATTCTGTTGTGCTCGGGTGTTCTTCCCACCCCTGTGCAGTAGATGGCAGCAGTGGAGGCAAGGTTTGGGTGCTCTTCCCCAGCAGCAAATCAGGAGGGTTGAGCCTCCCTGTGCATGCTGGGGAGGGGTATTTATGGGGCAGACGCCATTGGTTCTGGGTCTTCTTCGTCCAGTGTGGCACCCACCTTTAGGGTGGCTACATCAAAACCCCCCCGGCGTTATGGCCTACCTGGCCAGGCGGGCATGCCACGTGGTGTTCCTGGTTCTGGGGCCATGTTGGCCCGGAACATCTGAGCAGCGACGGGATCCAGTGAGCGACTGGGTTCCCACTTTTGAAAATCCCAAGCGGTATAGCTGTTCGGTGGGGAGTCCGTCTGAGGGGTGCCTGTCATGGTCTTACCTCTTGCTGGCTTCTTTCATCTGACATGTGCTGGCGGCCATGTTGGTTTCTGGGCTTCTTATAACTTACCACACCCTGCGGCTCCTCCTTCCCACTGGGAGGAGCTGGATGCCTTGCATATATATAGGAGGTCTGTTGCTTCATTTCCCTGCTTGGTCCTCTTGTATTCACATGCTCCTGAGATTGTGCTGCTGCTTTTGGTTACCGACCCGGCTTCCACGGACTACCCTTCTGGCTCCTGATCCCTGGCTTCGTTCGGACTACCCTTCTGGCTCCTGATCCCTGGCTTCGTTCGGACTATCCTTCTGGCTCCTGATCCCTGGCTCCGGTGGAAGACTCTGCACTGGTTGATCATCCGTTTGGACTTTTACCTTGCTGTTTGGTTTTCAATAAAGCCTTCCTATTTCATTTATCTATTGTTGTACGTCTGATTCATGCTTCCCTGACAGTGCCATTGAGAGGCTGGCGATCCAAAAGGGTTTAGACAAACCACCGGGGATCAAGGTAGCCGGACACTGAAGGATTGATCACCTGTTAGTCGTAATCGAGATCCAGGCGTAATTCTACCAAGAAGGATTACCTCCGTAAATTAGGGTGACCAGACATCCCCAGTTTCAGGGGACAGTCCCCAGATTGAGGACCAAGTCTGTCTCCGGTTTTGTCCCCAGATTGGATTTGAACAGGGGCTGTGGAAATTTCAAAGACAGTCAGTGCAGAATAAAAAAATAATAATCGGAAATACTCCCCCCCACGCTCCTACTAGCTTAGGGGGTTGTATTTTTTTTTCATTATCTGTGCCCCTTTCTGATGATCATGTGCTGGTCGTAGCGGAGGGAATATTCAGTTTCAGGCGTATGCCCATTCATCTCCGCTCACATGTTCTTCTGCCTTGGCTCAAGTCCCAGCCAACCACCTGCCTGCTTATCTCTTTGCCTTCCCTGGTGGAGTGGTCTTCCTCCGCTCCCCACCCAGTAGTAGCCGGGGCCCGGAGAGTAAGACTTGACAGGCTGTGAGGCGGGCGGCGACGGGCAGAGAGTTGCTGATTGCCGCCATTACTAGTGAAAAAAAAAATATGTCCCTGGATTTCATAAAAAAAAAATTGTCACCTCACCGTAAGTACAAACAGAGAAGGCCTGTGGCAGAGGTGTTTCCCTGAAGTCCATCTCAGGAGGGTCGTAGGCAGAGACTTTATCCTACAAAGGTTCGAGTGATACTCCGGCTGCCAGGTCAGTGAGAGAGGCCTATGCGGGTACACTAAACCTGTGATAGATTATACTAAAATTACTATTTTTGTTAAGTCGAATTTTTGTTATTAGAACCAAAGAAAAGTTTTCCTTTTTTTTATATTCTTTTAATTTCTTTTTATATCTTTTTATGTTGTTATATTGTTTTTATATTCATTATATGCATGTGTGAAAAGTATGTACCACAACAGTGTTTTATTTTCCTTGAGGATTTTATATTCAACATTGGGAAAAAGAGACAACAGAAAGCTATTCAGCTGCTATTTCCCCTTCCCCCTATTGCATTCCCCTTTGCTTCACATTCCAAGCCCTTTCGTGAAGAGAAACAGATATGGACTTGCGCAAGGACCCCTCCCTCCTCCTCCTCACTCGGAGCTTGTGTGACTTTTGAAAGGAAAACCTTGCCTTTTGGATGACTGAAGGAACTTTGAATCTTGTAACAAGACCTCCTACTCTCTTTTCCTATAAGTTTACATGGGTTTGAGGAGAAAACCCTTGCAAAGCTGGCCGGGAATCCCTGTGTATGGATTTTGAACAAAGAATCTTACATGTGCTCACAGGAGGGCGTGTAAAGGGGTGGGTGAGGGGAGGGTGAATGGGAGGATCAGTGGGTGTGGATGTATAATGTGAACCAATCAGCATGCATATGTTTTGTGATGTCATTTGGCAATAAAACTAGCCCTCAGCTGAAGTTCAGCCTCTCTTACACCTTTGGCAACTAAGCAAGCAGTTTGTGTGCATTTCTTGCTATACCATCAGAGCCGGTAAGTGTTGGAGTGTTGCTGTGTTTGGCGCTGCGATTTGCCGCATTTTGGCTCTGCTTCTTGTTTGGACTTACAAGGTATGTATGACTCCCACTCTGGTCATCTCCATGCCTGAGATCATTGTGTGTGCATTGAGTCTTGAGAATATAGCCATGTTTTGAGACATTCATCTGTTTATACTGTAATGTATTAATTATGCATGTATATCTTCCATTAGATTGTACAAAGACACACTGATTGACTCATACCCCTGAGGAAGGCAGCGATTTGCTGAAACATGTCGGGATTATGTAACAATTTATGTCAATCTTAGTCGATCATTACTGTTTTTATCTTCTATTTTCCTATTACAAATAAAATATTTATATTTATAATTTTGTTTTGAGTTTTCTGTATGACTTGTTTAACCACTTACGGACCCCCCACTGTATATATACGTCCTCTTTTTAAACATGGATATCTCAGTAACGGCAGCAGCTGCTGCCACAACTGAGATATCCATGTTTTCAGCTGGCGGCCGTGTAAACGATAACGGCGGTCTCCGCGGCGGATTCGCCGCGAGATCGCCGTTATCGGTGGCGGGAGAGGGGCCCTCCCGCCGCTTTTCCGCGCCCTCCGCCGCTTACCGGAGCCGTCGGTAGCGGCGGAGGAGATCCGATGCTGCCGCCAGGAGAGTGAGGACTTGAGTGAGGGCAAGATGGCCCCCACCCGTCCTCATAGCTCTGCTGGGCGGAAGTGACGTCAAAACGTCAGTCCTGCCCAGCCTCTTAAAGAGACAATTTTTTTTCTGCATTTAAGCCTAAATATGAGATCTGAGGTCTTTTTGACCCCAGATCTCATATTTAAGAGGACCTGTCATGCTTTTTTCTATTACAAGGGATGTTTACATTCCTTGTAATAGGAATAAAAGTGATCATTTTTTTTTTTTTTTATATTTTAGTGTAAAAAATAATAAAATCAATAAAATTAAATAAGAAAACAAAAAAATAATTTTTTTAAAGCGCCCCGTCCTGACTCGCGCGCAGAAGCGAACGCATACGTGAGTAGCGCCCGCATATGAAAACGGTGTTCAAATCACACAAGTGAGGTATCGCCGCGATCGTTAGAGCGAGAGCAATAATTATAGCCCTAGAGCTACTCTGTAGCTCAAAAAATGCAACTTATAGAATTTTTTAAACGTCGCCTATCTAGATTTTTAAGGGTAAAAGTTTGACGCCATGCCACGAGCGGGCGCAATTTTAAAGCGTGACATGTTGGGTATCATTTTACTCGGCGTAACATTATCTTTCACAATATATAAAAAAATTGGGCCAAATTTATTGTTGTCTTATTTTTTAATTCAAAAAAGTGATTTTTTTCCAAAAAAAGTGCGCTTGTAAGACTGCTGCGCAAATACGGTGTGACAAAAAGTATTGCAATGACCGCCATTTTATTCTCTAGGGTGTTAGAAAAAAAAATATATAATGTTTGGGGGTTTTAAGTAATTTTCTAGCAGAAAAAAATGTTTTAGTCTTGCAAACACCAAATCTGAAAAACACCTGAGGTCTTTAAGTGGTTAATGGCACTGCTATAATCCCTCTCACCCTTCACAATCTTATACCATAATTTATAGGGATGAGGTGCCGAATCTAAAAGAGGACACACCAATCACTTTCATTCACAAACAAATTCTAAAGCAGTACAAGCTTCCCCTGTCTTGTGACAGGAAATTAATCTCTTTCAAACCCACTCAGGCAGGAGTGGTGCAAAAAGTGTTACATATGGGAACAGGACTGCTCCTGAATCTGCTGTTCTCCATCTTCTTACAAACTCTCTCCCTTTCATCACCGGTTCATTGTTTTTACCCGGCTGGGTAATAAAGAGCACAGAAAAGACACTTGTTGCGGACATTCCTTTACTACTGCTATATGCACCATTCACCCCTAGGGATTCAGAAGAGCCACGAGGTAAATGTGCCACCCAAAACAATCCAGCAGCTCTTCCTGGGGTAATGCTACATACATATTATACATATTTTGCTGGTGAAAGAAAGGATATGGTTCATTGTGGCACACCTTTTCAGACCTACCAGCTTCAGCTTAATTGCTCCTCTTATCTATTGATCACAAAGAGCCCCTGATCCTGTACTAACAATCAATATCTGGGAAGCCCGGTTCCTGGTCACCTGATCACTTTGATAGCCTTTGTTTGACTGACTTTCAGGATCAGTTCACACTGGAAACAGCCGACTAATCAGGGACAAATATTAACCTGAATTCGGCCCTGAAACTGAGCCAAAGACGCACTGTGCAAGCCGCTCCACAGCCACCCCAGAGATATGTGAACTGGCTCCATAGAGAGCCGGTCACATTCTCTTGCTATGTGAATTGGATGCAGGCAAACCAGCACCCAATTTGCATAGGTGTGAACCCAGCCTCAGGGTAATCAGTCACTGCAGGTCTGCCACTGTGTTGTTTCCCTTTCTCTGCCATTATACAATACACGTGTCATTCTTTTGGTGACAGGTTAATTTTAAGTCTAATGCATTAACCCCTTCCAGACCAGCCACCGCAGTTATAGTGATATAGTGATGTCCTCCAGTAACGTGCCTCGTGCGTGGCTGTGACCTGCCACTGACGGTGTCCACCAGATCGGCCTACTGCTGGGACCATGTAATCACATGGCAGTTGTAAAGAATGGATGCCTTTCTTTCATGCCCTCCATTGTGTGCAATTGTGTTGCTATCTGTGATTGGTCACAGGGATCACATGGTACAGATAGGGCGAATCACATCCCTACCATGTAATCACAGATAATCACAACAATACTCAACAATACTCACTGAATGAATCAGTTTCATTCAGTAAAAGTATTTGCTTATACAAATGAAATTCATTGGTATAAGCAATCATAATGTGTGTTTTTAATAAAAAACTTCTACAAAAATGACCTACTAATGTCCCTGATCACCACCACACCAGTTATATGATGACGCTGTTCTGCCCTGGTGAGAGCATGTAAAAACAACTAACTAAACCACAGGAGGGTAAGTAGGCTGCCTATCTGATCTTCCACAAGGATAAGATGGTGCTGCGTTCGCAGCCTAAGGCCCCGTACACACGGTCGGACCAAACCGATGAGAATGGTCCGACGGACCATTTTCATCGGTTCACCGCAGAAGTGGCCTGATGGTCTGATGTGTGTACACACCATCAGTTCAAAATCCGATCGGGTCAGAACGCGGTGACGTAAAACACACAACGTGCTGAAAAAAACGAAGTTCAATGCTTCCAAGCATGCGTCGACTTGATTCTGAGCATGCGCGGGTTTTGAACCGATGCTTTTCTGTACTAACAATCGGTTTGGTCCGATCGGGCAGCGGTCCATCGGTTCGGTTTTGAAGCATGTTTTAAAATTTTGGACCGAAGGAAAACAGACCGATGGCCTATACACACGGTCGGTTTGGTCCGATGAAACTGAACTTCGGTTCATTCTCATCGGTTCGGTCCGACCGTGTGTACGGGGCCTTAGATTATTCCTAAGGTCATTCGACCTTCCATCTCAAGGAAGACATTGTACTGCCATACTTGTGTCCTCATCCGTCAAATCCTAAGAAGATGACGTGGCATTCCTCGGACGCTGTCCGAGCTCCGAGAATATACTTGCCTGTTACGGCTCCGTTCCGGAGTTCAGACTCACTGTTTGTTTCGGTGGCTGGTCCCAAGAAGGGCCCAGCGGTCTCTTCGGCCACCATTTTCGAGGTGGACCCGACAGATCCTGATCAGGCTTACGCCATAAAGGGTCGGGCGCCTCCCTATCACGATGCATTCGACCAGGACAACGGTGCCTCTTGGGGTTTCTGACCCCAGGTGTGTAAGGCGGCGACCTGGTCGCCCGGTCACACTTTCACTAAACTTTACAAGTTGATGTGAGTGCATCTTCGGATGCTTCTTCGGCCGCAAACTTTTGCAGGCGGCTGTTTAGAGTTACAACTCCTCAGTTGAGGAGCTCTGTTTTGGGGTGAAGTTTAATTTTTTTGCTGTTCCCACCCCT
The DNA here is from genome assembly GCF_905171775.1 of Rana temporaria. Classification (NCBI taxonomy): domain Eukaryota; kingdom Metazoa; phylum Chordata; class Amphibia; order Anura; family Ranidae; genus Rana; species Rana temporaria. Next base: position 12,604,022 of record NC_053496.1, read on the forward strand.
CATTTTGACACTGCTTTGGGACGTCCCACTAAGTCAAGATTAAGGCTGTGTCCGTCCATGAACGAAAGAGAAAATAGGATTTTATGCTCACCGTAAAATCTCTTTCTCTGAGTTCATGGACGGACACAGCACCCTCCCCTCCTTTTTATGTTTGTACTACTTTTTGACGAACTGATCTGCAAGATGCAGAGAGAGGGGT